>NW_025765932.1:0-88817 GCF_003918875.1 Haliotis rubra
CACAGTTACAATGTATGTTCCGGACATCTTAGCTTTTTATCCAATTTATCAGATTATAGAGTGCCTTGGTTTGATGTGGTAATCATTGGTGTCGCAGCTCAGTAGCTGCATAAAGTAGCTTGTCTCCGCAGTCCCACAGACCCGCATTTTAGTCCCTTCTGCATTATTAATTCAGGTAATGTCGATATACCTGTACAGAAGCCCGGACGCATCTGTATCGCTGGGTATAGGATCTAATACACGCTAGACACATTTCGATAGCCCTTCTGTCACCGCAAGCCATTGCATACGGCAGCACAATGTACTTCAAATATGAGATATGTATATGATGTGTTAAAGCGTATTTGATATTCCGCTGGAAACCTGTGATATTCCCCTTTTACGGGTGTCAGATCGCATCTTCAAGTTCGACAATGCCATTAGAGATATGTTTATGGATCAGATTCTGTATTGATCAATTGTATTTAAAGTCTAATGTAGTCCTCTTTTGAAGACTGCAAAATAATTCGTTTTGAGCTATATACATGTTTGATGAAAATATAAAAAAACGGCGACAGAAATATGTTTTCACGTTGTTTTTAGTAATATATTCCAAAACAAATATTCTTCCTTCCAGTTTGTCCAAACTGTTTCATAATATGTGCACAGTGGTCTACATTTATATTGACAAGACTGTTTATTCTCTGCGAGTGTAAACAGATAATATCACACACAGATGATTGGAGTAAAGGTACATACCATATATCTGTTTCTGTTTGTAAGTCTACAGAATATCTAGAGTAGTTGCAACAGCCATAGATGGAATTCCGCATGTCTTGAAGCGTGGAGACCTTTAGATAGTAAGAACATTCATATAAATGACGGATGTAATGATTCTTTCAGAAGACATGTTAATATTCGAAATCAAATGGATTTACAAACGAATGGTCTTCCGTGAATTGACAAAGAGGTAATCTACGTGTTAAAGTTACACACTAACTGTAGGTGATGGGTACCTAAAAATGCAACTTTAACAGTTAAAACATCAAAAGGGCATCAGCGATTATCTCCAGTGGCGATTTAGCTCCAGAGATTAAATTACTTTGGGGCGTAAAAAGGCTAACAAGTAATGGAAACTAAATGATATGAATCAATGGCGGGAAATCACTAATAAATCATGCATAAGAAATAATATGAAATGCTTAAACGGTATTACAATATAGAAAAATATATTCAAAATACTAAACAATATCGATAGCACACCCTGGAACAACCCACATGAAACAATTATAGTAGTGAAGACTTTATCATTAATTTTATTTGTTTTACATATGAAATGTCGTTCCTGGCACATATCGTTCTTCCTTAAGAAAGATTTTTGGTCCGGCTGAAAAATGGAATATCCACATGGCTCATGTGTGGCTCTCACAAGGTGACAATACTCACATGAAGAGTTAAGGGTACATTACCGAATTTGACACCGTTGGTATAATTTCTGTCGTTCAATTGTCCGATGAACCATCGGACCGCTTCATATCACCTGTATAGACTCTGGAACCACGGCACCACACGTTTAATCCAGTATGGGATTGTATAGAAAATAGCCCATGAGTATCCACATCCCCGGAAGGTATTACTCGCTGGTTGAGAAAGAGGCAACGAATGCTGTAAGTCCAGATACAGAGCAGGGACCCGAGGGCGTTCATTGTCACACTGGATTCACTGGAAAACTGGAAACGACTCCTGAATGCATATTTTTCAAGAAATCTTGCAACTTGGCATTGTATGTAAATACTTTTGGAGCTGGTCAGTATGCGGATGATCAGTATGTTGGTGATATGTTATTGTTCGTTGTTTTTGTATATATTAGCATCTGTTTGTGTTGTAGATGACATTTTCCAGATGTTTTAACCCAACGAGACCCGTGAAGGCCAGGGTTAAAATTGATCTTCAGTAACTTAATGCTTGTCGTAAGAGAATTTATTCAACACAGGATCGTGTGGGTCAGGCTCGCTGGCAGTTGACATATGTCATCGGTACCCAATTGCACAGATCGATGCTCATGCTGATCCGATCCTGGATTGTCTGGTCAGACTTGATTATTTACAGACGCCGCCATATAGCTGAAATATTGCTGGAGTGCGGCGTCAAACTTCGAAACTCACTCACTTACTCCAACCTCACGAAGACATAAAAACGACATGCCGGGCCCGTTGGAACCTACTTGGTGGTTTCAGCCATAGGTCCCTTCTCCTTGAAGTCACTCAAAACGATATCCAGGCCTGTTGGAGTTTAAGTGTTCAAAATGTGCATGCTAAAGTTTGGCGTGCGATTTATCGGATTTTGTTGTGGGAGCGTGACATGAATACATAAAAAGCATAAATGTCAGAAGCCAAAAAGGCGTAAGAGTTGGCAGGTTGCCTGTTCTGCGATTTCACAATCTCATATTTTTTATATCATACGAACGCGCAGCCACAAGCAGAACTGCATGTGAGCACAAAGACATCTGATGGATGTAACATGGATATTTAGATACGTCAATTACTGTAAAAGGGGGCTAAATGCCAGTATGGCGTTATGGCTTGTTTACTTTAGCAGCATTCAATATGATGTGTATTTGTACTGTCGCCTGAACACCTCAACTGCCGTCGGCTGATCGCTGTTGGAGTATCAGGTTATAATACTCGGACAAAACCCAACGTTTGTGTTCTTATCTGCTCACCACGAGAGACGCGGAAACAACTGACCTTCTGTCCGGGTCACTGAATATGGGGAATGCCATATATACATCGGCCACAGTTACCCGTGGGTATGCCAGGTTAACAAAAAGGTCACCATGCGTGGAAACAGGGCCGGTGTGTACCGTCCCCCGAAGACTAACTGTCTATATCTACTGTATGCTTGTTATCGAATTACACGGCAGTGGTTTGGTAATAGAGACGCGACCCAGTTTAATTCATAGCATTCGATAATTGCCTTTCAGGGTTGAAGGACTGCTTTCAATAACAAGAGGTTTGTGATTAAGAAGTGTAAATATTTCATGTGGTATTGATCATATTGTTGACATCTAGTCCACTTGTACACATGGTTTATATTGAAACCATTATTAAAACAACAATACAACAAAATGTTAGAGTTTAAATTATACATATACTGGACACAAAAGTGGCTGCTCATGAAATAATTGTGCTCACTCTTTACCGGGGCTACAGACAATATATCACCAAGAAACATTCATGATCTTGTACCCTTGTTGATAAAAAGTGTGTTGCCATAGAGGCAAGGTAAAGGGGATAACTCTGAAGTCTTATCGAAGTGCATACCTGAATGTACTGGATACACAAGACTGGTGGGTTTTTACATGTGGTACGTATACAAGTCCAAATGGAATATATTGCTCTCCAAAGCCAATATAAGTTGTGTAATCAGTATTTTCATTGAACCTAGAGTTTCGAGGTTGGAATCATAAAGATATATGACAACGGTATGGTGATAATGGAATTACACATATAGTGATGCCAGGAGAACAAAGCATCCTCAACCCTTTCGATATAGTTATAAATTGCGCACGTCTGTGTGGTGCGCGAGGTGCGCGTTTGCATGTGTGTACTAATGTGAGGGCCTTTTTCAGAATCACAACCCACGTCAATTTCTTCCTTTATTTTATACATGTTTTTGTGCCGCGATGTAAAAATAGTAAGCATTGTTTTCAAGATACAAATTAAGGACCGCCTCCGTAGTGTGTAGTGGTTAGAGCGTCCGCCCGGAGAGCGGAAGGTCGCAGGTTCGATCCCCGACCGCGTCATACCAAAAATACGTTAAAATATGGTACTTGTTGGTCCCTGTCTGGCGCTCGACATTAATGGGTACAACAAGGACTGGTCGGCTCGGAGTCAGTATAATGTGTCTGAGTGGGGTATTCATGCTTCACTGCGGCATGGTCTCTCAATGGGCTAGCACTATAAAACCAGCTTAAGTCTGGGCTAGTACAAGCAACCGCACATACACATACACATGCATGCACGTCGTCAAATGAGCGAAATATTCTCAAGCACGACGTTAAACCCAATTCCACCACCACCACATCAAGAGACAAATTCATATGGTAGCAAGTCTAATGTCTTAGTGTCTGAATAAACAGTATTTTTAAAACAAATTAAACCCTTCTTAAAGAGATTTTTTTATGTTTTGTTCATTTGTCTATTCAATTTACAGAGTATCCAGCAATAATCTAGCTAAATGACAACCGCGTATAAATGTTCTATCCTGGTAGGACAAACAAGAGACAACATCCCATGATCTCAGGGTACTAGAACTAAACTAATTCACCCAGGCTCACCACATCCATTTGATCGTTTCTTATGACTGGTATAACTTGACGGGAACTGATCCATGAAGATCCGGGTTGGGAATTGGTATTCAGTAACCCATGCTTGTTGTAAGAGGCGACTAACGTGAAAGGGTGGTCAAGCTCGCTGAATTGGTTGACACGTGTCATCGTATTCCATTTGCGTGGATCTGATGCTCATGCTGTCGATCACTGGATTGTTTTGTCCAGACTCGATTATTTACAGACCGCCGCCATATAGCTGGAATATGGCTGAATGCAGCGTTAAACAACAAACAAACTAAATGCTAAAAACGTTTTCCCAATAAAGATTCCCTAAACGGTACATTATTGCATATAAACAATACAATTTGTTGCTGAAGATGCACCTATGCTTAATCGTTGACTTTTCTGTGTTCAATGCGCCTTTCATGCACAAATTGACTGAGGTGGAGTGTGCAAATCAACTACTTGAGAACGTGTACCTTATATTTGCTTTCCAACCAGTTTTCATGCCACGAAAAAACAGCAGCTTAGAGAGACAGTCAGATGCCCATTTGGTGTCGACATTGTTCTTAGCGAGATGCCCATTTATGAAACTATTGACGACTGAGATGCTAATGCACCGTTAGATTGGCATCCTATGTTGGACAGAGAGACATTTATTCAGTAATGTGGGCCTAACGGGCCCTATAATACTATTTAAGATACAAGATTTTACAATGACACGTGATATTTTCGTAGAGCCGCCAATGTTTAACAGATGTTTCAACAACAGAGCAACTGATTTAACAATATTAGAATCTTTAGAGTGTAATACATTTATCATGCTCTCTGTTCACATTGAGGCATGGCATTCAGCTGTGGCAGAAGTACTTTTGCCAATTTCATTGTTGGAGTTTGCATATAATCGTTGTGGCGTTTGCGTAGCTTTAAACTTAGCAGCTGGGCCCCTTTTCACAAGCTCTCGTAGCGCTACGACTATCGTAAGTCAAAGCCATAATATAGGGAGTAGGAACGCTACGAGGAAGATTTACGAGATCTTAGGCTTACGGGAGCTTTGTGAAACGGAGCCCAGGACTGATAGTTTGCTTTGAGTCCCTTTTAAAATGTACACCACATTATGTTGTTGAGCAATTTTCAATAACTGCATCCTTTTTACGGCTTTGACTTTTGTGTACCGTATACACAAGTAATAGAGCGTGTTCGCATTGACAACTTTGATCTATCCGTCGCGGTAAATCCAGTCAGTCTTCTTTCACGAGGAGAGGCTCGTCACATTTCACCTGCAACTTCTTGTTTTCATTAATATATCTCAACAACCAGCCAACCATGTGTGACAAAATGTTATCTTCTCACTTATACAAATCTTAAATGTGTCCTTGATGTTGTCCGAGAGCACAATTGATCTTGTTTGAGTTTAATCGGACAGTGGAAGGCAAACTTTACGGTGAATGGTAAAGTCGAAAAGCAGGTTCATGGTAGAGTTTCATGATAACCTTGCAGAGTCCACGAGACAATAGGTCAAGGATTACTCGTTTGTAGACACGATGGGCGTTGCTAACGTCCTCGGCTTGGGCCGTGCAGTGTGTTCACATTAAAAAGGTCATGATGTAAAAAATAAGATATTATGGATTAATGAAATTTAAATGAAAGCTATATATAGAGTAAACTATGTATGTATGTATGTATGTATGTATGTGTGTATGTGTGTATGTATGTATGTATGTATGTATGTATGTATGTATGTATGTATGTATGTATGTATGTATGTATGTATGTATGTATGTATGTATGTATGTATGTATGCATGCATGCATGTATGTAGCGCAGACATTCACAATCATGAATCAGAAATATTTTTCATATCCCCCAGTCCGTTATGTACGTACTTACTGTAGTTTCAAATTGTAAAGGTTTTAAAGCAGGCCTGTATTAACACAGGGGTCGCTGAATGCGTTTTTCATCAAGTTGTTTTCGAACAACAAATTTTAACATAAAGAAATTTGCTACGACACCGAAGTTAGAATCAATTTACAGTGGAAGCCCTCTAAACCGGCATCCCACCAATCCGGCATGCTCTCAATATTGGCACTAGAATTTGGTCCCGGCAGAAGCTAGTTAATTAATGATTATTTACACGCCCTCTAATCCGGCATCAGTCTATTCCGTATTTCGGCACAATGAAGACCGTCCAATTGACTGTTTGTACGGTAATTAACGCTAACAAAACCGGCATCCGCTATCTAAATAAAACAATGGTGAACTCATTACTGACAAACACATTTTGCCTAGAAATATGTGCCGGTTAAAGCCTTCATGATATAACTCTGTACATTTTGGTACAAGTCAAATGCCACCCCGAAGCAAAGAAACAAAAACTACAAGTGTATATGTATTTATAAATCAAATCAAATCAAATCAAATCAAATTAGACATTTGTATAGCGCTACATATCCAGAGTCCTGCTCATGTGCGCTTAGTCGAATGTTCGTTTGAAGAGGATGGTTTTGAGACATGATCCGAAACTGTTGATATTTTCCGATCTTCTGACATTTTCAGGTAATCCATTCCAGAGTACAGCACCCGCTCTGCTAAATGCTTTGTCCGCGTATGTTGTGGTTCGGACAGATGTACTTACCCCTTGAGGAAATATTTTAGGGGACCGGGTACGATTTGTGCCCTGCGTATCTCTTATTACGTAATTATTCGCGGTTGTGTCGAACTCGGATAACTCATGTTTACGTTTGATAGTGTCAAAAGTTTGCTTTATGTTCAATGAATACTAGATTCCTTTCATTTATTGTTATTGTCTACATAAAAAAAGCATCGCGATACATGGTTTACGTCAACACAGGGAATAGCATCAGACATAATTATTTTTGTCAATGTTACGTCAAAACATCGGAAATTTCCGTACATCAAACATGATTCAAATGTTATTCGGGATAAAGAATCACTACTACGAAAGAACCATATGAGTTCGGCATTATCGCGGGGTACATAGAAAATGTTCCTCGCTTGTAAGCGGGGTACGTACATTGAAAATGATAGAAAAGCGCTCAGCCAATCCGAAAACGACATTTATGTGTGAGGCAGGATAAATATGCAAATCCATTTTTTGAACTAATCATTATACATCTGGGTACCGTTTCACAAAATATTCTTATGTTTCATAGTATAGACGTCGCAAAGATCGCTATAATCTTGTCTGTTCTTGTTTGTGACAACTACTCATTCTTGAGATACTCACATAACACTAAAGGTCAAATGCACACGACACAGGCTTAATGTTTCCCTCGAAAAGCTAGAAGATCTGCCTTATGTTCATAAACCAAGTGTACGATCTATTTTGTAGACTAAAGAAGTAGTGTCTTTCAGTGGGATTGTCATTGTCACATTTTCCTGGGACCTCGCAGAAAACTTCAGGCGTTCAGTCGATCAGATTGCACAAGCACACATAAAACTAAATTATGATAAAAGTACATGTTTATACAATTATAGGCAGACTTATATTGACATCACAAGTGATGAAAAAAGTACAGAATATAAGGTTATCGAAGAAAAATTAACCCAGTTACAGTTGAGTCTAGAGCATCAATAACAAACAAACAAGAGAGGCTTTTCGGTTTTTCTATAATAATGTTTCAGTTTTACAAACAAGCATATTGATTGTTGTTATAAAGTTTCCCCCTATAAATTTAGAATATATCTTATATATATCTTAGGCAAAACTAATTTTGCAACCGAAAATGTTTTACAAATCGATCTTTAATTCATGAGGTACATTTTACTTTAAATTACTCTTTCGCATACATTTTCATTATGTTCCTGTATCTGTTAAGTATCTGTTTTATCCTTTTGTCAACAGGAAAGCATAATTCGCACAGGCATTATCTAGCTTATCTAGGTTCAATTTCACTTAGCCTGTGTGTTAGTTTATGACGTACGTGTTAAGAAGGACATCATTGCATATTTACCGAATCGTACACAATAGAATCGAATAAACAAACTCACTGAAGATGTAAGTAAACATAACTATACGAAGTACACCAACTTCGTACGATAACATTATTTAATTGTTTGTCTGTTGAACGAAATCCTGTTGTTGATCATATATCTTCAGTTGACACAAGATTTGATCATGGTGATATCAGATAGCTACTAATGTGATTAGTTATACAGTTCTACAAAGGTGCAGGGGCGGTCGGGTAGCTTAGTGGTTAAAGGGTTGGCTCGTCGCCGAAGACCCGGGTTCGAATCCCCACATGGGTAAAATGTGAAGCTCCATTTCTGGTGCCCCCGCCATTGATGTTGCTGGAATATTGCTTAAAGCGGCGTAAAACCAAACTCAGTCAGTCAGTCAGTCAGTACAAAGGTGCACTTGGGAATGTTGATTTGTTTCACTGAATGAAACTATCCCTCGGACATATGGTCGAATAGGGATCTGAAATAGATGTGAGAAATATGAAAACACAAAGCTATATATATTCTAAGATTATTCATGAATATTGATCGAGCATTAACAGACCGCCGCCATATAGCTGGAATATTGCTGAGTGCGGCGTAAAACTAAACTCACTCGCTCACTATCGAGCATTACCGACGCTATTTGCTGTGAATATTAGTCAGCGGTATCGTGACAATGGTTAGTGTAAAGGATTTTTGTTTTCATTTCATGTAAAATTAGGATGTGGGGACGGAAACGAAAAAAGACAAGGCTTCAAACATGCATTTGCAAAGAAGGGCTCTTGAAAATAGGGCCAGATTATAGACTGACTGACTGACTGAGTTTGCAATATTCCAGCAATATCACGGCGGGGGACACCAGAAATGGGCTTCACTCATTGTACCCATGTGGGGATTCGAACCCGGGTCTTCGGCGTGCCGAGCCAACGCTTTAACCACTAGACTACCCAACCGCCCCGCCAGATTATAGAGGCCCATGATCCAAGTTGTAAAGCGAGAGTGGGGTTGGCAAGTTTTCTCTTTCTTTCTGTTCTCCACACAAGTAAACAGGTTAATAATGTAAAATGAATTCCATATTTGTTTTGAATTGCAGTCAAAGTGAAATGACATCATCGTCTCCACAACAAATTAACACATCAACCAATGATGGGAGCAATTAATACCTAAAAAAGATTAAAGCATGTCACTTTCAATAGTACAGAGTCTGGTTTACTGCCTTTATCCACCACATTCGTCTGCCTATATGTTGATGGATATATCAATGATGTTTCTGTTTTCACTAAATGATCTTGCAAAACCTGTACACTACAAACTGGGGTGGGGTGGGGTGGGGTGGGTGAGTTAACATGTTCCTATCTCCTAACCTTCGTGGGGCGGTGGGGTAGCCAAGTGGTTAAAGCGTTCGCTCGTCACGCCGAAGATCCAAGTTCGAGACCCTAAATGGATACAATGTGTGAAGCACATTTCAGGTGTCCACCGCCATGATATTGCTGGAATATTGTTAAACGTGGCGTAAAACTTATCTAACTCACTCACTCATTACTTACCTTCTTTCTTCTGGGCCTTCCTCCTCCGCACTTGGCGGCAGAGACAACCTGACATCACCAAGACAACCAACCCGAGCACACTTGCACCAGAAACAAGCGAATAGAAAATGGTTGTTCTGTCGGAATTCGGTTGAGCACTGCAACATCGATATAACACAGTTTACCGCATATATGTGATGTGTGTTGGGGTCTTACCACTGTAGTCAGTTGCCACGTATGTGAGTGAGAACAGTTTTACAACGCACTCAGCAATACTCAATCTATGCAGTTGGGATACGATGACATGTGTCAACCAAGTCAGCGAGTCTGACCACCCGATCTCGTTAGTTGCGTCTTACAAGCATGGGTTACTGAAGATCAATTCTATCCCGGATCTTCACGGGTAGTGGCCACGTAAACCGATAACTTACTAATTCATATTCAGTGTCATATAAAGAATTTTACCATTGAACAATTTGTCAGTTGTATATGCATCGTATCTGTAGATCAATGTATAAGATCGGTTAGCCTCACAAAAACCTTCTTGAAAAGGTGAATTTGGTGACTGGAAAACTGTTTCAATGAAGAAAAGGATACCAAGATTCATGGTGTTGGAATCTTGTTACGTATTTTTTCTTTATTCATCTAAACATGGAGATATAATTTTCCTGATCACATATAATTCCCCGAATGTCAACTGCACAAACACAGCAGTTTTTTTATAATTTAATAAGGGTCAATATTATAACTATTCTAAGCCCATGAAGATGCGAGCTAGAATTGGTCTTCCTTAACCCATGCTTGACGTAATTGGCGGTTCACGGGATCGTGTGGTCATGCTCGCTGACTGTTGGCACATGTCATCGTGTCCCAATTGCGTCGATCAATGCTCATGCTGTTGATCACGGGATTGTCTGGTCAAGACTCGATTATTTACAGACCGCCGTCATGTAGATGGAATATTGCTATGTATATTTGTGCACGCCTTACATAGAATATTCATTATTTTAATTTATGGCTGAATTCGTCAATTCGTAACGGAGTGGATGATGCAAAAGCAACTAGCGTCCAAACATGTTGTACAATAAGACCTCATTGACTCTAGTATGGTGATTTACTTTCAGTTGCTTGCGATATGTAGCTCGTATTTCTATTGTATTTGTATGCATAGTAATATCTTCTCCAGATGCACACTAGTTCGAAGAGTAAATCTGTTATAGTCTACTGATTCATATATTGACCTTTGTTGTTATTTATTTATTGCATTTATATACATCTAAGATGGCTTCTATTACCATATAGCTTCATAGTCATGATATGGCTGAAATACTACCGATGTGACGTGAATTATAACTCACTCACTCACTCAATTATCTTCTTCGAAAAAAGAATACTCACATTTGTTTTCTTTCAAACTGCTTCCTGCACTGTGCACATTCATGGTCGTTTGGACAAGCCGAAGTAAAGTTTAAATATGTCATCAGTTGCTGTACAGGTCTTGACAAAATGATACCCTTATCTGATGAATAGCCAACCTTGAAAAAACAAATATTATTGTAAACTCAGTCACTGTAGCAAGGTCAGACAAGAATGATACATTAATCTGCCTGGTGTTGCACACCTCAGCATTCCAACAAAATGAAACCAAAGCACAATAATTTCATAAGGAATGTAAGCATGTCCACTCAGTTTGCAAAACATCAACAATGTCATCTGCAGAAATATTACATACATACAACTGCAGTAGTTTTATCCTCGGGACCAGGATAACTTACTATTACTACGCTAAGACGTAACTAAATACTAATTTAGCACAAAGTGATACCCGTGAAGGTAAAGGTTCGAATTGGTCTTCAGCAACCCATGCTTGTCGTCAGAGGCGATTTACGGAATAGGGTGGTCCTGCTAGCTGACTTGAGTACAGCGTTAGAACAACAAACAAACCAACCAAATCACTAAGTGATCGAGAAGGCAGAATTTGTAGGAATGACGATGCTTTGACAGTTTCTCGGTTAAATCATGGCAGGCAAACTTGGTGGCGCTAAGGAAGTGAGCAAAATCAAAGCAGGAAGTAAAACCGGTAGTAGACTTACATCTTTACTTAGAAAAATTATACAAGTTGTATTTGAAAATCTTCGGTGGCAAAGTGAACTGGAGAAACCCCACAGGTGTAAAAGGGACCGAATTCTAACCAGCAAATTTTGGCTGCTAAGACGACAGAGGAACACATGCCCATGTCTCTTGCTCTGAGGATTGACTGACTGAGTTTGTTTTACGCCGCTTTTAGCAATATTCCAGCAACATCACGGCGGGGGACACCAGAAATGGGCTTTACACATTGTACCCATATGGGGATTCGAACCCGGGTCTTCGGCGTGACGAGCCAACGCTTTAACCATTAGGCTACCCCACCGCCCCTTGCTCTGAGGAGACCACGGGATAAGAAGACGATTGTCTGAATAGCTTTGGATACAAACCGATTTTTAAAACAACGTTCACATGACATACCTACCTCTTTATACAAAAGACTTTTGTTCCGGACAATCTGGGAAATAGTGTACCCCACGTTTCCGTCACCATTGCTGTCAAAGACGTTGATGCTGTTACCATCCTGGTAAATATCCAGTTTTACTTCTTTCAGTTTAGCGATCATGGCTGGAGTGGAAATGTCTGTGCAGATTACAAGATCTTTACAGATTGATGTCACAGCATCGTGGAACCCATGGACAAGACTGTACACTGTGTAGATTGCAAATGTTACCCACAAATCAGGCTTGATACTGTCACCAAGCCTTGATGAGGGACATTTTTGTCCATTCTTCTTTTGAAAACTTTTTAGGTACATAGCACTGTTTAATTTCTTCAAAGTACTCTTGCAGCCATGGGTTTTCGTAAGTTTGAATGTGTCTATATTTTTAAAGTATTCAGCAAAAGCGGTAATTTCAGGAAGCTTCTGAGCTATTGTTATAGAACCACGTAAGTTTGTTGTTAAAAGGTCTTCCATTTGAGCCCAGCTTTCTCCACCAATAAAGGCAAATTCTCTACTTTCCATATCTTTATCAAGGTTCTGCATGATCAAACGTGTAAGAAACGGCAATGCAAACACGACGACAACTTTGGCATATCTGTATTGTCTTAGCTTAGACATGTAGCCTGTATGTTTACTTGGATCATCAGTGTTCTCAGCTTCAACGGTCTGTGCCACGCATATCTCCTCTTTCTGTGCAGCATCCAGAAGAGCTTCTTTTCCAGCTATCCCATATTCCACCTTCGAGAAGATAATCTGTATGTATTTCGAGGAAGTCCTTTTAGCTAACTGCATGATAACTTCAGCTTGCTTGGGGTCAGGTGAACTCGCTCTCATAAAATATGGATGATATCCTCTGTTGCTCAAGGTGGAAGCTGTGGCTGAGTAGGAGATCTGCAACGTCTTGGTTTGTGTCAATAATGTTGAAACAGGTACAGTTACGAAGCTGAAAGCAGGGCCAATATAACCAATTATCTTGTCCAAAATCTTTGAACTGTTAGAACTATGGTCAAGACGTAGGCTTCCATCATTCAAACTAATGATCTGCTCTTGTATCTGATATGGATTGGAACATGTATCCAGTACAACCAAGCCAATTGTCTTGTTGCCAAGAGTCCCACCAAATATGCCAGACTTGTTGTTTTAGGTGGATACAGCGAACTGCAATGCTATTGTAAGGTCAACACTTAGAGATATGGCTCGCACGCTTCCACACTTCAGAAAGGTACCACCCTTGTTGTGTATGGGTGCCATACCAATGATATAGAAATCACCTGGTATGTATAAGACCTTTGCATCTTCGTTTGACTTCAAGCACTTTATACAGTCATACGATTTCTGACATTGTGCATGAACGGCGTCTGTTTCTTCTTCGTCCTTATTAAATGCCACGATTGTGTCTGTTATATTTAACCGGTCATCTCTAAACTCCCCCACCTGCAAGGATAAGAACAAACATAGCATTGGTAATCGTTGTGGTGATGTCTATTCTTGTGCATAGAGCTCAAGTTACTATTCAGTTGAAGTTGAGCAACGGTGAGCGGGGAAGACCACTGGATGGGTGAGCGTCTTATGCAGCCACTGGATGGGTGAGCGTCTAATGCAGCTTGATTCCTCGGAGTGCCTAGGACTTCAGTCCTGGTAATACTTGATAACGTTTTGAGCAAGATATTCATCCTGGAATGACGCTTTAAAAGTGGACTATTACTATCATTGTATTTTTTCTCATTCTGTTAACAGTCGGTGGTTTGTTTGACCAATGTATAATCAGTATAATATTCCTGTCAATTATTTATGATATAATACTTTCGTATAGAAGAACAAATGGAGATTTGTAAAAGTGTATTTATTGAAATGTTTCATGTTTGTAACTGCCCAGTTTGCAGTCTCAAAGTTGGCAGTCATATACTTTATGTGAATTGTGCATATATAGTTAGCTGCCTGTTAATAATAGCTTAAAGTAGTTTTTTTTATAAGAATTGATACTCAAATAGATAATGCTCAAAAGGACAACCCGTGTTTGTTTTCCTTGCATGATGCTTTCCAGACAACCTGCCACTGTGAGATCTATTTGAAACCTTCAGGTGGATAACTAATACATATCTTGTTCTTCTATTGATCGAAACAAGTAACGAAAAATAAACACATAAAGTATGGAAGTGATAGACATAAATGGTATACCTTGTAAAATCCAAATGAGCTGCCATTGGATTTGAAGTTGAAGACAGAATAATCAGGTTCTTCTTTCTTTGCATAGCGAATCTCTCCTTTTTCGAAGCTGAAGGTAATGTTTACGTTAGGAAACTCTTGCTTAAAATCCCCTCTCGTACTGACAACGATCTGTTCCATCTTTGATATTGCTTGACTCCTCATCCGAAAACAAACATCAGTATTTGAACCACATTCTGTATATAGTTGCTTAACTGTTTTCGCAAGCGCTGCAGCACCACGAGAGCACAATGGGTATACAAGTTCAGTTTCGTATGCCCACGAATATATTCGCTTGCCCTATTGAGACAGGCGGTAGCATTGACCATGCTGTCCTTAAACTGTAAGTCCATGCATCCAGTAATTTTCTGCAGGTAACCATGAAACCAATCATTATTCCTGATGTGTTTCTTTATCAGTGTCATATTCTTGTGTAGATCAGCCCAGAACTGACTGAACAATTCCACATCGTAATAATCTGGACTCTGAGTCAAGAGACCTTTAGTTCTGGGGATGATTTGCCCATCCTTTGCGTCTTGTACATACATTTTGTCAACGGCTAATGATTCTGAAACAATCATTTGAAAATTTGTGAGTTCCAAGAGTTTATCAAGGTACACAAATATGTCCTTTGCTGTTTCAGCTCGACCAAAGAAGACCAGTCCTAACACAGGACTTTCTTCGTCTTTCCGAAGACGTTGGGTTAGGTTACTGAATATCAACATAAATCAACTACAGACACGAATGTTAAGTCTCTCCTATCATTGTTCGAGGTATATGCATGTATGGTAATGTAGAGTGACAGGAATTAAGATAATCATAATGGGAGATCTAGAGAATCGTTAGCCTAACTGTATACAGCAGATTAACATTCGATCTGCGTTTATTCGGTGGTCAAAGACCATCTGCAAAATAGTGAGTACGTTTAGTTTTACGCCGCACTCAGCAGTATTTAAGCTATATGGCGGCGGTCTGTACATAATCATGTCTTGACCAGACAATCCAGTGACCAACAGCATGAGCACCGATCTACGCAATTGTAATACAATGACATGTGTCAACCAAGTCAGCGAGCCTGACCACCCGATCCCCTTAGTCGTCTCTTACGACAAGCATGGGTTGCTGAAGATCAAATCTAATCCGGATCTTCACGGGTCTCCATCGGTAAAATATGAGTTATTGTTCCAGGTAAACGAGGTCTTCATATCATTATCGCCGATGTTATGAGACTTGCACCAAGATATCAGGATGAATCCCAGTAGTGTCGTGTAACCACCAGTTGTACATCATTACCGGTGTACCATCAGTCCCAAGACACTGATCACGTTCATTATCAAATATGTTTGCTTGCTTTTTCTTTCTTCCAACACATGAAACCTGAGGTACTTTAACTGATATGAACGAAAAACACAGACTAACTACAGTGGGGAAAGATTGTACATATCTCTCAATGTGTCTGTTAACTTAACAGTAAGGTCTTAGAGTAAATTAGATGACTTCACAGGTCCAGACACTTATCTTTTATATGTTCTGAGATGCTGCTGAAGATCATTAATTTGGCATCAGACCGTGGAATATATCGCCTCGTTGAACATAGGTTGAAAGGGCATCGTCAATGAGCCAAGGTAAGTCGTGAATCTGTACTTACTGCTTCGTCAGGCGCCCTTCTGATAGCATTGGTGAAAAGCACGTTACACATATAAACCCCAATTGAAATCCTTTGTTTTCCGCCCCATACCCATGTCTGTGTGATTCTGCTAAGTGGAGAAAGTTTACAACCTCCAAGGTGCCTGTACTACCTGTCAGTTGTCGACGCTAAACCCAACTCACTCGTCAGTATTCTTTCCTAAGGAGCACCTAATATCATTGACAAACGGAAGGGAATGTTTGTGTCACTTTTTTCATTCCAGGTGTGAATCAAAGAGTGTTTTGTCTCTTTTTTAACTCCTCGCCGGATATTTCCAATGAGTTCTTCCTCAGACATCTTGTGATGAAGCCATGCCACCTACACGGAACACATGCCAACGTTTGATGCCTCTATGTTTCTAAACATAGGATCATTAACGGTACTCACTTCGTACATAGACACTGGACATGTGGGAACCTTTAACGAGAGATTGGTATCCTGCTGTGTGTTTACGATTAGGCATCCAAATCTATCTCCTAAAACGACCCCTTGTGAAAGATGTAAACCTGACACCTCACTATATTCCTTGATTGGATTCTCTATCAACGCCTCAATCAATTATTTTATAACTCTGGGACCAATGGAACCGTCGTCCTGCTTCAAGACAGTAAACATAAAACATAACTTCATATCAGGAATTACCTTACATTCCCTGGTCCGTCTCAAATAGTATTCAATGCAGTTTTCAAGATAGGTTTCTCATTCAGATAACGTCCATGGCAGCTCTAACAGGAATATTTAGGATCCCTTAATACCATGTATGGTAAATATATTTAGAAACATACTGTGATGAGCTTTGGAATAACAGATCCGCGTTTGATAGTGCAATACTAAATACAACTTATTTTCCGGAACGTCCAGTTCGGTTCCTTTAGCACACACAGGGAAACACGGCAGGCTGGATGAACGTACAATTCACGTAACTTCAGAGTGGCGTCAACACACTCTTTCCCACTCAAGTATAGAACATTCAATACTGAGGCTGTCCAATCCGCCTCCGTGCTTTTCGTGTATGGAGTGGTTAATGCATGTGTGGGTCAATTACCTCATCAAAAATGATCATGTCTGTGTAATATTATCACGGAGTTGTTCCTGGCCATAGACTCAATCTGAAACCCACCTCCTAGGTGTTATATTTCATTAACCTCACTAGTGTTTCGAGAGTCTTACAAATCCATGACCACAGACAACGAAAACACAACAACTCTCAATGAACACTAATAGCATTACCCATACTTCAGTGTTAAACATTGTATTACAGTACTGAGTAAAGTACTGGTCTGAACTATATAAAAAAAGTAGTTCTGTGGTGCACATTTGCTGAACAGGTAAAAGAAACTGACACTTTGATTACCAAGGTGACTGCAAAGTGTCCAGTCCTACCGACATTGCGCTCACTCACGTCGTGGGGGTACCGATGGGTCCCTGGAGTGTGTCGGGGTTTAAGCATCTTGAAATACATATATGATTTTTCTGGCTTGACGTCTTCATGTGGGGTGTAGACAATGTACTGACATGCATATCACAACTAGGCACATTATTGGATTCTAAATCACATTAATGGATCTTGATGCGTACAAGGTAGCAAATCTGACGGCGAATAAAATTGTCCACCCAGGTGTAGTTTCTTGATGATGCATCTGTGACATACTCTCCTGAAGAACACCTACTACCACGCGTATTCTAGATTATACTAGTCAGGACAGAACATGCTCACATCGAGATCACCTGGCATCACCAGTATACTAGACGACACGGGTGGGGCAAAGCATGCTTACACCCAGATCACCTGGTATCACCGGTATTCCAGTATTCTAGACGATACGGGTAAGAGAGAACATGCTCATATCTAGATCACCTGGTATCACCAGTATTCTAGACGACACGGGTTGGAGAGAACATGCTCATATCTAGATCACCTCGTATCACCAGTATGTTAGACGACACGGGTGGGACAGTGCATTCTAACATCCAGATCACCTGGTATCACCAGTATTTTAGACGACACGGATGGGACAGAACATGCTCACATCTAGATCACCTGCTATCACCAGTATTCTAGACGACACGGGTGGGACAGTGCATTCTCACATCTAGATCACCTGGTATCACCAGTATGTTAGACGACACGGGTGGGACAGAATATGCTCACATCTAGATCACCTGCTATCACCAGTATTCTAGACGACACGGGTGGGACAGAACATGCTCACATCTAGATCACCTGTTATCACCAGTATTCTAGACGACACGGGTGGGACAGTGCATTCTCACATCTAGATCACCTGCTATCACCAGTATGTTAGACGACACGTGTGGGACAGAACATGCTCACATCTAGATCACCTGCTATCACCAGTATTCTAGACGATACGGGTGGGACTGTGCATTCTAACATCTAGATCACCTGGTATCACCAGTATGTTAGACGACACGGGTGGGACAGAACATGCTCTCATCTAGATCACCTGGTATCACCAGTATTCTAGACGATACGGGTTGGAGAGAACATGCTTATATCTAGATCACCTGGTATCACCAGTATTCTAGACGACACGGGTTGGAGAGAACATGCTCATATCTAGATCACCTGGTATCACCAGTATTCTAGACGACACGGGTTGGAGAGAACATGCTCATATCTAGATCACCTCGTATCACCAGTATGTTAGACGACACGGGTGGGACAGTGCATTCTAACATCCAGATCACCTGGTATCACCAGTATTTTAGACGACACGGATGGGACAGAACATGCTCACATCTAGATCACCTGCTATCACCAGTATTCTAGACGACACGGGTGGGACAGTGCATTCTCACATCTAGATCACCTGGTATCACCAGTATTTTAGACCACACGGATGGGACAGAACATGCTCACATCTAGATCACCTACTATCACCAGTATTCTAGACGACACGGGTGGGACAGTGCATTCTCACATCTAGATCACCTGCTATCACCAGTATTTTAGACCACACGGATGGGACAGAACATGCTCATATCTAGATCACCTGCTATCACCAGTATTCTAGACGACACGGGTTGGACAGTGCATTCTCACATCTAGATCACCTGGTATCACCAGTATGTTAGACGACACGGGTGGGACAGAACATGCTCACATCTAGATCACCTGCTATCACCAGTATTCTAGACGACACGGGTGGGACAGAACATGCTCACATCTAGATCACCTGCTATCACCAGTATTCTAGACGACACGGGTGGGACAGTGCATTCTCACATCTAGATCACCTGGTATCACCAGTATGTTAGACGACACGGGTGGGACAGAACATGCTCACATCTAGATCACCTGCTATCACCAGTATTCTAGACGACACGGGTGGGACAGAACATGCTCACATCTAGATCACCTGGTATCACCAGTATTCTAGACGACACGGGTGGGACAGTGCATTCTCACATCTAGATCACCTGGTATCACCAGTATGTTAGACGACACGGGTGGGACAGAATATGCTCACATCTAGATCACCTGCTATCACCAGTATTCTAGACGACACGGGTGGGACAGAACATGCTCACATCTAGATCACCTACTATCACCAGTATTCTAGACGACACGGGTTGGACAGTGCATTCTCACATCCAGATCACCTGGTATCACCAGTATGTTAGACGACACGGGTGGGACAGAACATGCTCACATCTAGATTACCTGCTATCACCAGTATTCTAGACGACACGGGTGGGAGAGAACATGCTCACATCTAGATCACTTACGTACCTGCTATCACCAGTATTCCCAGACGACACGGGTGGGACAGTGCATTCTCACATCTAGATCACCTGGTATCACCAGTATGTTAGACGACACGGGTGGGACAGAACATGCTCACATCTAGATCACCTGGCAGTATCACCTGCTCGCATCTAGATCTGCATGTTCACCAGTATTTTCTAGACCACACGGGTGGGACAGAACATTCTCACATCTAGATCACCTGCTATCACCAGTATGTTAGACGACACGGGTGGGACAGAACATGTTTTCATCTAGATCACCTGATAGCACCAGTATACTAGACCACACGGATGGGACTGAACATGTTCACATCTAGATCACCTGGTATCACCAGTATTCTAGACGACACCGGTGGGACAGAACATGCTCACATCTAGATCACCTGGCATCAAAGGTATTCCAAAAACACATGTGTGACAGAAAACCATCACATCTAGCTCTGACTGGCAAATTTATTCACATTAGAATTTGTTCAGTGGCTCCGTTCATGCCGATGAACCGGGTTCGATTCCTGACAAGGATACAAAGCGTGTGGCGCCCATTTCCGAGGTTCCCCGTCGTAAGTAGCGTGGAACCATAATATGATTACTTAGTGACCCGATACCGTCCAAATCAAAGACTGGCAAAAAGAAACATTAGTGACCAAGTTTCAGATCTACTACCACCCGTTCATCAATAATGCTTGAACGGAGTCGTCAAGGACTCCCAACTATGCAGGACGGAAGAAGGGAAGTAACTCCTGTCGGTTTATCTCAGCCGAAATGTGATTTTACCTTTGTTCGGTGATTTTATTAACTCTTTGACATGATGCTTTTCAGTGACAATACTTTTCACTTGAGAAACTCTTCTCGTTTAAGATTACATTTTCTTTACCTCATGTATTGCGGTGATATGATAGTTCCTTAAATTTTTGGCAAATATGCCCAAGTTCGATATCCATATTACTTCCTTACCAACTTCTGAGGAGAAGGCATACGAAATGAAGTTGTACTTATCACGCAGTAATATAAGCCGAATTACACATGTAATGATGTCACATGTAAGATACACCACGCAGATAACTGTCAGACGAATAACACTGAACATCTCTGTGACATGGACATGTGCACATATCTGTCTCTCAGATAATAATGATAATAAAAAATAAATAATAATAGTAATAATGCCTAATGATATTGGCATTTTTTATGATATTGGCATGACAATTGGGCTCGACAAACGTAATAATATTGATTTGAAACGTGGCAAGGTAGTTAATGATGGCTCAGTCAGGTTACAAGGGGGAGGAGTTATTGAGCATCTTGTGGAAGATCAGACCTACACTTATCTTGGAATGCAAGTTCGAGACAAGCTCCAGAATGCCTAAATTTAAGAAAAACTTCGGGCCGAGTACAAATCTCGATTAAAGAAAATCTGGAGCTCAGAGCTAAGTGTTCGAACCAAGCCAAGGCCACCAATACATTTGCTGTGCCAGTCCTCTCCTATTCCTTTGGAGTAGTTGATTGGACGAAACAAGATATCCAGAGTCTTGACCGTCTGACCAGAAGGATCATGTCTGATAACAGACCCACCACCGTCGTTCCTCTCTCAACCGTGTATATATGCCAATCAACCCTGGAGGACGGGGTTTGATTAATGTGGAGGCTCTTCATGATAGAATTTTATTGTGTACTTTTGCACATATTTATTTATCAGATGATCCTCTGGTGATGCATGTCAAGACTCATGATGAAAGCAAGGAATACCACAGCTATTTTAAGCGTGCCAAGGTTGTTGGACAGAATCGGAAATTTGAGGTTGATTTTGCTGATGGCGATGTACCGTTGGACGGTATAGCGATGGGAGTAAACCAAGTGAAGTCCTTCACCAAATCTGCCCAGAGTCGGTCTTTTGTGGAGAAGCTTTCTGAGAAGCCATTGCATCGTGTGTACATGCAGTGTGTGGAACAGAATAGCAGTCCCACCGACTCCTTCGCCTGGATGAAGTCGGCTGGTCTCAAATGTGAAAATGAGGGCTTCCTTTTTGCTGCTCAGGACCAGTCACTTCCCAATCGTAGTCGCCAAAATGTGATTCTTAAGGAAAATATCAATATGAAATGCCGACTGTGTAATGAATTTACAGTCACTGTCCAACACCTTGTGTGTGGATGCCCTTCCTTGGCACAAACAGCATACCTCAAGAGACATGATGGCATGGCTCGCTGCTTTTACTACCGTCTCCGCCATGCCTGTGGCTTTGACTCCGAGATCCATCCATGGTACGACCCTGAACATGTCCAGGGCGTCATGGAAAATTATGCTTTCAAACTTCTGTGGAATAGGTCCATATACAGCCTCAGAAGAATTCCTGCCAACAAACCTGGTCTTGTGCTTGTTGATAAATCATTGAATTTTCTGTTCCTTTTGACAGCAATGTGATTGGCAAGATTCAGGAAAAGCATGATAAATATGCGGACCTCGCCTTTGAAATGTCTCGCTTGCATCCCAAGTACACTGTCGTCAGGCTCTCCATTGTTCTCGGTGCCCTTGGTTTGGTTCCTCCTGATCTCTTGGCGCAGATCAGGAGAGTGCCCGGGTTCTCCACCGGGAGCACATCCCTTCTGACAATCTGGGTAATGCAGAAGGCTGCAGTTTTGGGGAGCCTTCATATTCTCCGGAAAGTTCTTGGTGGGTTCGTCTAGGCAGTGTTTTCTGGGAGAAGTCCCTTTCGCTGTCTGAGCTGCGTGTAAAGGGGGTGAGGACCCTGAGCTGATGATGAGCCTTACCAGCCTGACTGTGCCAGAATCCCCCGAACCCTCTCTGCTGCATTTTCATCTGTAATCTGTTAAACGTAATAATGGCTATTTATAAGGGACCAGTTTCCCCGCTCTTGTGTATGCTCAAATAACGCATTATTACCAAATAACTCAAGCTGCCTGTGAGGCGCTAGAAGGTAAACAGTCATATGACATACCATCGGGTACCCATTCACTGCTTGGTGAAGAGAGGCAATTCATGAACAAACTCACGTGCCTAAGGTGAGACCACATGTGCCACGTGTGCTTCGTTGTGGGACAGGACTAGAAATTCAAGCTGCCGAACACGGTCAACCATCAAGGACAGTCCTCGACCAACAGTGCTTAACTTCAACTGATGTGTGACCTGTGCTCTATGCACAGGACCACACATCACCACATGGTAGACATGTACACATATCTGCCAGTTACCCAATGCTGGAATGAAAGGTCAAATAACAAACGTTCTATCCTGAAAATACAGAAGATATAATGTAAATCTTTCTTGCAATTTGAGTGGACATTTAAAAACACATTATTGTAATGGCAGTGAGTATTGACAGGCTCAAAATGTTAGTTTCAGAAAAACGTATGCAACACCTATGACCAATACTCGGTCAGTTAGTAGCGTTTGTTGGCGGGCTAATTAGTCGTACACATAAAAGAATGAATTGTCTCCCTTATGCCACCCCACCTTCTTCACGGGCGCTGTATTACAAGTGAGGTGAGGTGAAATTGGGTTTAACATCGTGCTTGAGAATATTTCGCTCATATGACGACATGCATGCGTGTGTATGTGTATGTGCGGCTGCTTGTACTAGCCCAAACTTAAGCTGGTTTTATAGTGCTAGCCCACTGAGATACCACGCTGCAGTGAAGCATGAATACCCCACTCAGTCACATTATACTGACTCCGAGCCGACCAGTCCTTGTTGTACCCATTAATGCCGAACGCCAGGCAGGGACCAAGAAGTACCATATTTTAATGTCTTTTGGTATGATGCGGTCGGGGATCGAACCCGCGACCTTCCTCTCTCCTGGTGGACGCTCTAACCACTACACCACGGAGGCGGTCGTATTACAAGTAAAGGTAAACAACTACCTGTCATGTGGAATGTTGTCAACAAGCATTGTTCCTTTCCGGATATGAACATTGCATCACATCTCATACCTAGTTTTCGGAAACGCTGGAACAGTACATGTCGTAATGCCCTCCTATAAATGGTTATAACATTTACCTTTAAGTGGTCTGTAGTGAAATCGGGGCGGTGGGGTAGTCTAGTGGTTAAAGCGTTCGCTCGTCACGCTGAAGACCCGGGTTCGATTCCCCACTTGGGCACTAAGTGTGAAGCCCATTTCTGGTGTCCCCCGCCGAGATATTGCTGGAATATTGCCAAAAGGGGCGTAAAACCAAACTCACTCACTCACTGAACTGAAATACCGACAGCTAGAGTCTGGACCTCATTCTTTAGAGATTACTTTTTGGAACGTCGATACACATTTATTTCGACATCACCGTTAACACTGACATGCGATTGTACTGGAAGAAGCACCATTAAGATTTGCGTTCACACAGCAAAACGTTACATCATTAGCGATCGTGTATGTGTACATTCCAAATATCTTCAAAAACAACTGTCATTGGCTATAAAGGATGATATATATACATAGTTGTACGGCTATTAGTGTCTACAAAGGATCAGAGAGACATGCAACTATCAG
Source organism: Haliotis rubra (assembly GCF_003918875.1). NCBI lineage: Eukaryota > Metazoa > Mollusca > Gastropoda > Lepetellida > Haliotidae > Haliotis > Haliotis rubra. The sequence continues at coordinate 24,494 of NW_025765932.1, forward strand.
TGGTTATAATGGATCATATGGACACACCTGCTATCAAGGGATGGAAAAGATCATACACACATTCACCTGGCAGTGGTTCTAACGGGTCATGTGTATACACAACTATCAGTGAATATACAAGTTCATAAACACAATACCACATTATCAACTATTTTATCAGTGGTTTTAACGGGTCATGTGTATACACAACTATCGGTGAATATAGAGGTCATAAACACAATACTACATTATCAACTATCAGTGGTTTTAACGGGTCATGTGTATACACAACTATCAGTGAATATAAAGGTCATAAACACAATACTACATTATCAACTATCAGTGGTTTTAACGGGACACATGTGCACACAACTATCAGTGAATATAAAGGTCATAAACACTATACTACATTATCAACTATCAGTGGTTTTAACGAGACATATGTGCACACAACTATCAGTGAATATACAAGTTCATAAACACAATACTACATTATCAACTATCAGTGGTTTTAACGGGTCATGTGTGTACACAACTATCAGTGAATATAAAGGTCATAAACACAATACTACATTATCAACTATCAGTGGTTCTAACGGGGCATGTGTGTACACAACTATCAGTGAATATAAAGTTCATAAACACAACACTACATTATCAACTATCAGTGGTTTTAACGGGTCATGTGTGTACACAACTATCAGTGAGTATAAAGGTCATAAACACAATACTACATTATCAACTATCAGTGGTTCTAACGGGGCATGTGTATACACAACTATCAGTGAATATAAAGGTCATAAACACAATACTACATTATCAACTATCAGTGGTTTTAACGGGTCATGTGTGTACACAACTATCAGTGAATATAAAGGTCATAAACACAATACCACATTATCAACTATCAGTGGTTCTATCGGGGCATGTGTATACACAACTATCAGTGAATATATAGATCATAAACACAATACTACATTATCAACTATCAGTGGTTTTAACGGGTCATGTGTATACACAACTATCAGTGAATATAGAGGTCATAAACACAATACTACATTATCAACTATCAGTGGTTTTAACGGGTCATGTGTATACACAACTATCGGTGAATATAATGGTCATAAACACAATACTACATTATCAACTATCAGTGGTTTTAACGGGTCATGTGTATACACAACTATCAGTGAATATAATGGTCATAAACACAATACTACATTATCAACTATCAGTGGTTCTAACGGGGCATGTGTGTACACAACTATCAGTGAATATAAAGTTCATAAACACAATACTACATTATCAACTATCAGTGGTTTTAACGGGTCATGTGTGTACACAACTATCTGTGAATATAACGGTCATAAACACAATACTACATTATCAACTATCAGTGGTTCTAACGGGGCATGTGTATACACAACTATCAGTGAATATATAGGTCATAAACACAATACTACATTATCAACTATCAGTGGTTTTAACGGGTCATGTGTATACACAACTATCAGTGAATATAGAGGTCATAAACACAATACTACATTATCAACTATCAGTGGTTTTAACGGGTCATGTGTATACACAACTATCAGTGAATATAAAGGTCATAAACACAATACTACATTATCAACGATCAGTGGTTCCCATTTGTGAAGCCCATTTCTGGTGTCACAATACTCCGATCTAAGAATTAGTAAGGATTGGGAAACGTCCTCTTAAGTTTTACAGTCGTCACATCCTGGTGATTCACTTGAGCGAAGTTTAAACAACCATTTCTTACAAGGCACAATATTGTGTATAGTCTTGAATTGTTATTCTTTTAACTTGTTGGATAACGGAAGGGTTGTTAAAAGACCGTACATTTTGCTAGTATGTGATGAATCATTAAATGTATATGGTCAAGTGACTTTGTTATCCACAATCATTGAATAAAAGTGCCTAGACTTAATATTATCATTCATAATATTTCCCTGTAACTTAGGTGGTGTGTTTCACAAAAACTGAATTTTCGGACTATATTTATTGCCTTTTGAACAGCTCTTTGATGTTGTAAAAATATCTACTGTGCATATTCAAATTATATATCTCTTGTAACTCTAGTCTAGTTCTTAACTGTCCATTTTCATCAAGCAAATCTCTAACACATACAATGCCAGCTTTTACCCATTCATCATTATACACAGACTTCTTATTTAAAATGACTAATTTATTATTCCAAATTATTTGATTAAATATATCTTCATCAATGTTAACAGTTTCTATAATTGTAAAAATGTGACTTCAATGATTAATGATTATGTGAAGTTTCTTTCTAAGTATTCACAGCAACAATTTTCTGTAAAATTCCTCTTGTACGGTTCAACAGATCACTTTGACCCAATATTTGAGTTTTTAAATATGCATTTAAAATACTTCATATATAAGTCTCACTATACTGATACCAAAGTTTCTATGAAGCATTTCATCATAGATTTGAAATATGCACTAGAAATATATAAATATTCAAAGGTAAAGTTTATATATTTAGAAGCACTCATGTTAGATTTACAATAAAATTATAATTGGTAAATATTTGAGTTTTTAAATTTGGATTTAAAATACTCTATATAAAAGTCTCACTATACCAATATCAAAGTTTCTATGAAGCTTTTCGTTATAGATTTGCAATATGCTCTGGTATTATATATAGGTAAAGTTTGTGGTAAAAGTTTCAGGCTATAAACCAGTAGTCCCTGACCACGTGGACTTGTATGGTTTATGTCAAACCGTGGTTACCGAGGCTGAATAAAAAAAAAAATATGAAAAAAGAATAGTAAGGAATATTGAGTAATACCTCACACTATGCACATCCCAAAGCACTGCATAGATGTGTATACAATCGTTCTACCAATACCATAAATCACGGGTACATTGTAAAATCTATATCCGTTATAAAAATAATGTATATATAAAAATATGTAAAATGGTCCACATTTTCTAAACGTTTTTAGCACCAAAAACATCTGCATAATCATGTTATGGTCATACTATAAGACATATCATAGGACAATATGGTGGCATTTGTGGGGCCATACTGTAACGGGAGCCAGTTAACACAGTAAATATTCTTTGAGTTCGAATGAAAATATATAGATTGAGAGTAGCATCACTGAGTCTCGCTCCCAGATATCCGTATGGACACACGGTAACACAGTACTTTTGTCCACAGCGATCTCTATGTTGTTGTGCCCGCTTCGTCGATCACCATGCTCTCATTCACTGCACCGGGAGAGTTTTCACCGGCTTCTCCAGCTGGTCTACGAACGGACCGACCTCGAAGCTCAGGCGTTCCTGGGATGGCTGTCAGGTACACATTTGAAACTGCGTGTTCTCCTTGCACTGAAATATAACGTTCGATGTAACCTTATACAACAAGAAAGAGGGCGCAAGAACGCAGAGCAGTTACATGTTACTTGAAACGGTATGCTCAATAGCCGATTTGAATTGTATCATTGAGTTTCTGTTACTCGACCTCATTTCAGAGCTATGACTGTCTTTTGTTGACCATGACTTTGATTACGTTAGTTGTTTGTATTGTTCGCTTGTTTGTTAAGGTTTGGTTTGTTGTTTAACACCGCAGTCAGCAATATTCCAGCTGTATGACGGCAGTCTGTAAATAATCGAGTCCGGACAGGACAATCCAGTGATCAACAGCATTCATGAGCATTAACCTACGCAATTGTAAACGATGACGTGTGTCAACCAAGGTAGTGAGCCTGACCACCCGATCCCGTTAGTCGCCTCTTACGACAAGCATGGATTAGTGAAGACCAATTCTAATCCGGATCTTCGCGGGTTGATTACATTAGTGATAGCACTGGAGTACGTTTGAGGAACAGTACCCAAACTGGCAAAGGAAAATTCCAAATGAGAAAAGCCAGAAATGGATGGCTTTACTTTCGGTTTTGGTTGTCAACTCCAAGCATGCACTGATAGTAGACTACACAGTGTGCTCATATATCTCTCGTATGAAGCCACTGTTAATGATCGGAGCGACGACACGGAATTGGAATGCTCCAGCAATAATTGTTTTGAGGCACAGTGCGGAGAAACGCATTGTACGAGCGCTTTAATATTGTTGGTTATCGCGGACCGCACTTCAAAGTTTACTTTTAATTTCAATTAACGTATTGGAACAGTAATACTTATTCATCTAAATTAAAGAGTGCACAATACATGTGGCTGGATCTCAAACATGTTACACACACTCAATCTGCTTTAAGATAAGACAAGGTGGGTGAAGACATGTTTGATAAGCGTAGTAATGTTAGAAGTCATCGGGATGTGAGATCGTGAAAGTATTTTGGAATCGCCGGCATGTCATGACTCAAGCATGGTTTGGTTTGGTTTGTTGTTTTGCGCCCCACTCAGCTGTATGGCGGCAGTCTGTAAATAAAAGAGTCTGGACCAGGCAATACAGTGATCAACAGCATGAGCATCGATCTACAAAACTGGGATACGGTGGTACGTGTCAACCAAGTCAGTGAGCCTTACCACCTGATCCCACTAGTCGCCTCTTACGACAAGCATGGGTAACTGAAGATCAATTCTAATCCGGGTCTTCCCGGGTCGACTCCAGTATAACGAGTGTCATTACACAAAGGCGCATTTAGAGGAGTAGGGAAAATGTGGGGAAAATGGAACCTGGTATTTCACCGTGCCTATAGTTGGGCTTTGGAGGTCCCTTACACTGGGCTGGTGATCGACTGTGAGCCACAAGATCAAGTTCATGGTAATCATCGCCTTGGCCAGATCCCAATGCTGCAACGTATGATATGAGAAACAAATATAAACCGATGAGGCAAAAACGTTCGACATACTCATAAAACATCATTCAATTCTCATAAGCTTATTTCAAAAAAATGTGCATTTCTACCCGTGGAAGATAGTTACAGTACCTGGGTGATGGCCTTTTAGATAATTCTTGCATATGATAAAAGCTGTTATAGCTGAGTCCATTGCACGACTATGACTATATTTTGATTGATTGATTGATTGGCTGATTGATTGATTGATTTGATGAAGTTTTCGCTTCTAATTAGCAATATTCGAGCAAAGTCACGAAGGGCACACCAGAAATGGGCCATGTGGGGATTGACTATAACTATAAGCACGTGTTCAAGTTTACAACAATGCAATGGTGGCATCAGATGTTCTGTGAAAAGAACAGTGTACCTTATCCCATCACCAACAAATACAGAAGCAAGTTTCACCTTAAAAACATAGAACGTCATGTTTTGTCACTGATGGACATAACCTCTATATTTCTAACTTAACAACTGGCATGGCCACAAACAATCATTCCTATTTTTGAAAAAAATATTTCCGATTCAATGAGTTATTAATATCATCTTTTGGCACAGCCTTCTTGTGATTGTGGAAAGGTTTGCAACATGTTTATATTATTCTGAATGCACCCGTGATACAAAAATAAAAGGAGATGACTGTATGACTTCTAAACACAAATAGAGAGTATTCTTATAAAACAAAAATGTTATATTTGGATTTAAAGATACTTAGATGCTCTACGGAAACTGAAATTAACTTACATTACATCGGCATTATCGACTTTTTATACTTTGCAAACTAAAATGTGTTTATCTACAAACCTATATGGGAAAGTGAAAACCATAAACAAATATCTCACCGTCCGTGGAAGCTGCTCTACGACGCGTCTTGACCAACACAACCACCAGTGCTATGACCACGATCACCAACACAGCCACGAACCCGCCAAGAATGATAGCTGGCACATTGTCACTGTTCACGGGGTCGCTGAACAATATCCCAGGAAAACATGACAGTTGTTTCAAGGTGGATTGCCCTAACATTGACAGCTGTGTGAGGCAGAATGCTCTAACAATGACAGCTGTGTGTGGCCGATTTCTCTAACATTGACAGCTGTGTGACGCAGAATGCTCTAACAATGACAGCTGTGTGAGGCAGAATGCTCTAACAATGACAGCTGTGTGAGGCAGATTGCTCTAACATTGACAGCTGTTTGTGGCAGAATGCTCTAACATTGACAGCTGTGTGAGGCAGAATGCTTTAACAATGACAGCTGTGTGAGGCAGAATGCTCTAACATTGTCAGCTGTGTGAGGCAGAATGCTCTAACATTGACAGCTGTGTGAGGCAGAATGCTCTAACATTGACAGCTGTGTGAGGCAGAATGCTCTAACAATGACAGCTGTGTGAGGCAGAATGCTCTATCAATGACAGCTGTGTGAGGCAGAATTCTCTATCAGTAACAGCTGTGAGAGGCAGAATGCTACAACAATGACACCTGTGTGAGGCAGAATGCTCTAACAATGACAGCTGTGTGAGGCAGAATGCTCTAACAATGACAGCTGTGTGAGGCAGAATGTTTTAACAATGACAGCTGTGTGAGGCAGAATGCTCTAACAATGACAGCTGTGTGAGGCAGAATGCTCTAACAATGACAGCTGTGTGAGGCAGAATGCTCTATCAGTAAGAGCTGTGTGAGGCAGAATGCTCTATCAATGACAGCTGTGTGAGGCAGAAAGTTCTATCAGTGACAGCTGTGTGGGCAGAATGCTATAACAATGACAGTTGTGTGAAGTAGAATGCTCTAACAACGAAAGCTGTATTACGGAGTTTGCCCTTAAAATGTTCGACCGTGTACCTCAAGGACGCCAGCTAAATCTGTTATGATGTGATAACACAGTAAATAAGTCACACAATCTCTGTAATGGCAGCTATGTCAGGCCAGAAGGAAGCAACGTGATACAAATTCATCTTACCTTAAACCAGATTTGTTGAATTGTCTGGAGCATATGCCACAGTCAACATCGTTCTGACAACTAGATGACAGGTCCACTTCAAACGACGTATCCAAGTTTGAAACCACAAACTGCACCCCATTTTCAGACGTTCCAATCTGGAATGTTAACATTATACAAATTGATATATCATAACAGCCATTGAAAACACACACACACACACACGCACACACACACACACACACACACATATATATATATATCATCTATATACCAAGTATCTATTATATATATATAGACTATATATAACGCAACAGTTTATGTGTAATGATTGCCTCTCTCGCTCTCGCTCACTCTCTCATGTTTATGTTATCTCATTTCAATCAGAAATTTGCTTTTGTATCTGACCTCGAAGGGTTTTGTAAAAGAAAAAAAGGTTTTGTAAAAGAAGACTGCGTAGATCGATGCGCATGTTGTTGTTCACTGGTTTGTCTGGTCCAGACTCGATTACTTTCAGACCGCCGCCATATAGTTGCAATACACATCAATGTAAACGAAATTAAACGATTAAATAAATAAAACTCACCCTTTTGTAACTAAGGGCACTCCCTTCTCTGATAATCTGATAAATTGTGTAAGCTACATTCCCTTCACCATTGTCGTCGAACACACGAACATTTCTGCCATCGTAATACATGTCAAGGCGAACAGCTTTAACCTTTTCTATTAGCTTAGCAGTGGAATATTCGGGGCAATTTGGGAAAGACCCAAAGCAAGTGTCTTCCAGAATTTGATTAAATCCAATTATAAGAGCATGCGCAGCATTTATGGCAAACGGCACCCATGTGTCTGTCGGACGGTATGCTTCTAAGACGGTAGGGCTACATTGGTGTATGTTTTTCTTCTTAAAACTCAAAGGGTAATAGCATTCGTTACGTTCTTCTAAGTATTCTTGCAGCCATGGGTTTTCTGTTTGCTCGAGATCAATTTCACGGTAATGGTCTTCAAATGCCGTGTTCCGCGGTAGATCTTGCCCTATGGTCAAGCTGCCGCGAAATTTAAAGTTATTCGTCAGGACCTGTGGACGTTTTCCCCAACTTTCTCCGCCAATGAAGACGAACTCCCCATTGTCTACCTCCTTATTGAGTGCAGTCATTAGAATAGGTGTCACGTGTGACCGCACAAACACGATAACCATCCTGGCATGGCGAAACTTCCTCAACTCAGAAACGTAGCCCACGGAGTTCGAAGAAGCAGTTGAATCCAGTATCTTAAGAGATTGAGCGATGCAGACTTTGTGGATCTTTGCGGACTTTTCTAACGCTTCCTTCCCCGTGATGCCATACACTTCATCTGTATACAGTATCTGAACATACTTGGCACCAAGAATCTTAGCAAGATGCATTATAACATCAGCTTGCTTGTTGTCAGGAGAAACTGGTCTCATGAATGTCGGATGCAAGGTTCTGTCACTGAGGACAACAGAGCTTGCAGCAAATGCAATTACTAGCTCATCTATCTCAGCCAAGAGAGTCGACACTGGCACTGACACAGAGCTACCGTATGGCCCAACGTATCCAATTATTCTATTAACAAGCATGGAACTGTTAAGTTTAGATGACAATTTCAATTCACCTCGATGCAACTGTATGATTTGTTCTCTAGCCTGAAAGGGATTATTGCAAGTGTCAATCAGAACCAAACCAACTGTTTTTTCCCCGAAGGCCGATATGTATGTAGTTTTCTGCGAGTTGGCTCTCTTAATCGCAAATGAAATACTTTCTGCAATGTCCACACTGTCGGCGGTCCGTAGTTCACCACACTGCAGAGGGTCATCTTGTTTCTTGTTGTGGATAGGGACAAGTCCTACTATGTAGTAGTCTCCAGGAATGTATAACACATCTGTAGGGGTGATGGTTCGACTGCACTTATCACAGGTATACGGCTGTTGACACTGGGCAGCTACAGGCCCGATAACTTCATCACCATTTCTTCTATAGGACCTGATGCGGTCCGTCGATACAGTCAGGTTTGCACCATCGTAATCCGCAGCCTACAATAGAATGGTTGTGAATGATACCTCACAAATAGGAATTGTTTCATCAATTATGGGGAGAATATTAAATTGACGTTTCAGTAACAAAGAAATAAATCCGAAAATAATTAAATAATTTTTGCTTTCTATATGTATGGATAGCTCATGTGATGCCGGGACGGTGGGGTAGCCTACTGCTTAAAGCGTTCGCTCGTCACGCCGAAGATCCGGGTTTGATTCCCCTCATGGGTACAAAGTGTAACATACTCACTCACTCACTCATGTTATCCCAGTTAATCATATTGCTGTCTTAACAATTTTGACTATATATTATTGAAATTCCATTTATCCATTGGTACAAAAATCCTATTGTAACATTTCTAAAAGTTGGTATATCCAGCCTCAAGAATACTAAAACATGCATCCATACACAAGTCGCACACAAAACAACGTATACACATTTTCTCTCACCTGCACATGACAAAACTTAGTATCGCATTGCTGGTAATTGTTAACAATGTACGTGGAATAGTTTCCCATTTCCGTGTACATAAGCTCTCCATTCCTGAATCCAAACTTCAACCGAAAGGGTGACAGCTCGGTAAATTCAACGACAGGGTTGACTTCTACTGCAGCCATTTCCTCAATAAACTTGGCCTTGTTGGAGATATAATCCTCCACATCCTTGCATACACCTGTTTGTTGAGGACATTTCAACTCATATAATGTCTTGTATGTCTTTGCAAAGGCGGCTGCAGCCATCAGTGCGTAGTTGGTGTAGATGGAGAGTTTGGCATTTTGTACTGAATCTGTGGACCGTTGAAGACAGGATGGTGGAATATTTGTTTCATTTGCCAGGGAACACTTGGTTACTTGTTCCATGTATTTCAACAGCCAATCATCATCTTGTATGTATTCTCGCATAACATTGCCTTGGGTATGAAGCGACTGCCAGTGTAGTTGGAACAGCTCGACATCATAGTATGGAGGACTTGGGGTGAGAAGTCCCTTAGCTAATGGGTACACGCTTCCGTCAGACTTCATCAAATATGACTCACTTTCACCAATGGACTCAGAAACTATCATCTGGAAGTTGCTGAGCTCGATCTCAAGGTAATCGAACATCGCTTTGGCAGTTTCAGCTTGGCCGAAAAAAGCCAAACCAACCACTGGCGATTGTGAATCCTTTTGAAGCTCATCTTTAATTGTCTCAAAGCGTTGTCGTAGTTCGTCGCTCACGGATCCCGGAGATATTGGTACGAACACGGGTATGCATATGCCGTGACTCTCTGCCATGGATTTCAGGGTTTTGGCTCCTTCCCTGCCGTAGGTGTCATCACCATACACAATAGCGATGTAGTTCCACTGAAGGGACTTCATCAGCTGAACCATAATCTGGGTAGAAGAATAACAATTATACTGTGAATACACAATGTAATTTTGAAAGTGGTCAGACGTAACAGATTCTTGTACTTTTGCATTCGTTACTACTCGCCTCTTTCCGTGACCCACAAGAAAACTCGTACCTGTACAGTACGCCATTATTGCCAAGAATCGTTACAAACCAATCAATTCGCGTGTAGTAAGAGGTGAAATGAGTCAAATAGTTTCTTTGCGATTATCGATTTTCCTTATAATTTCCGTGATTATAAAAGTTTCTTGTTACTGATACATGCTAAGGACATAGGTAACTTACTTAAAGCGACTTTCGTGTTGTACTATTAATTTGTAGGAGTAGCCGTGTTTGGAAATTCAGAGTTATCTTTCCTTGTAAATAGTCCGGCTTGCCGGAATGACACGAGTAGTTACGAATGGTACTTTTGTTGAGTTAAGTCCCATTCGGTATTCGAACCCACACTCCTGCACCTACATGTAATCTCCAGCACACAAAGACCCGGGTTCGAATCCCCACATGGGTACAATGTGTGAAGCCCATTTCTGGTGTCCCCCGCCGTGATGTTGCTGGAATATTGGTAAAAGGGGCGTAAAACCAAACTCAGTCAGTCAGTCAGTAATCCCATACATAACATGCGTTACACAATCATACTGGTTTATTAATTTCCATATAAATGCTGACTTGTAATTCTGTACACAATGAATCCTATTTAAATCATTTGATGTAAACATTTTTTATTCACATGTGAAAGGGATTGGAAACAAGTTCTTCAACTTCGAACACATATCTCTGGTATTTCCAAAATTCAAAATTTACAGTATAGACATCATGATTAAGAAAGTGATAGAACTTGACAGATAAGAAATCGACAAAGACAAGGGAAGAGAGAAGACGCAGTGGTATCGTATATGGTTATTTTGATTAGTATCCATTTCTAATAAATGTGTATCTGTCTTTTCAAACTGTCATCAAAGCTGTAAAGAAAATATGTAATGTATGATATATGATATTAAGTAATCTGTTTACTCAGCGTATTTGCTGTGTTCCGGTGAATAAGTATCGCACTTATATCAACTGTTTATTATATACATGAGTGTGAAAGACTCAGCGTTCTGAAGTTGCGAAACATAACAACACATTGACAAGACTATGCGTTTTACAAGAGTTTCCTCCTAGCAAGTTATCTCCCCTTAAACGTGTCTCCTGGTGAAAATAGGGCCTCTTTCTTTATGTTTACATTTATCTCACTTTGACACGGCGAGATAAAGACAGATGGTCATCTGTGGGGTTCAATTTAGTTCGTGCCGTTGGTTAATTTCATGAAAACATAAACCGTGTAAAACCACTCGAGACTATTGTTTCACAAATTGACATTTTGTTGATCAGCATATTCTTATTCGATTCCAACAACGGTCTTGTAGGTTTCAAGAATATATTGATTTTCATTTTGTATCATAATATAATCGTATATATATGTATGATAAATATCTCCCATTCCACGTCAGGCGATGACACCTACTTTTTATTATTGCATCCTTCATTGGACAGTCATTAACTAATTAACCACAATATCAAAAAGCAAAATGGAAATCATAATTACTATAAAAATAACCTTTTGTTGTAACTGTTTTCTGCAAACTTACAAGATTAAGTGCAAAGTGCTGAAAAATATAATACACTGCATGACAGATTTCAGTTGATTATTCTAATACAAGTATTACCGAAATTTCATTTCATATGTTTTGAATTATTAACTATTTCTGTTTTCTGTTTAAGTTATTCATCTAACTTCCAAGCGCATTATGACATCAAATATTAACTAAAAAACATGTCAGCGAACGAGACTTGGGATGACTCATCTCTCACCTGTGTGAATGCATTTGACGTATAGCAATAGAAAAGGAAGGGATTCAAACAAGAGAAGAACTGCTACCTACCTAATCATTCACTAGATGGGTATATTTTAACTGTCAACACTGAAAAGTAAGTGTTCCTAGTCGATCTACTGCACATGGCACAGACAGACGGGCATTGCACTAAGCTATTGATGGTCGTACCAGGTTAGCTATTCTCGAAACGTTCGTAGCCCAACGAACTTCTTAAGCCCATTCTTAACACATTGGCTACGATCAAAGTTAAGAATTCTTAGGGCTACGAACGTTTCGAGAATAAGGGCCCAGGCTACGAAGCTAAATCATTGTTATGATTGGCTCTATAATGATTGTGTAAATTCTTTAAGTTAGTTTAACTACTATTTGTAGATGAACATATCATATGTTTCGATGTCGTAAGTTCTTACGCATTGTTCTCACAAGCTAGTACCTGGTTCCATTCAAAGAGTCACCACGATTGTCAGCATAAGACCTTAAAATGTTTTATAGGCTAAACATTACGGACATTCTTGCAAACAAACCTTAATTCAGCCAGTGATTCATGCGATCTCTGATTCTCTGATCCAGTTTCTGCAGACTCTTTTGCCATCTTTACCCTGTTTGAATACCACGGTCACATAAGCCCAATGTATAGTTCTTAACTCTTTCCATTCGAAGGACGAGATATTACGTCTGATGGGTCACAACCCTTAAATACGAGCAACATGGCACTTACATACGAGGGACGTGATATGACCAACCCATGGTTGCAACGGTTGACATGGACCATTCATGACTAGCATAACATCAAAATCCATATGAACTGATTTTTTTTGAAAACATCTTTATTAACTTTGATTAAAATATTTCAGACCAAAAGAGAAAAAATAGGTCGTCTTTAGCACAGAAACATTGGAAAAACATTTTATTCTAAGAGGAGAAACATAATGGAACTTACACAGCAGTGTGGTAATTGTGACAATTTCTTTAATCCAGTGACTACACTATGGTGGAAGAACAACCACAGTTTAGTAGATTTATATCATCACTTAGAATTATTGGGCCATGACATCCAAATCGAAACAACGATGAAACGAATGTTACCTGTGGTAACAACTATAAGAACAGTCAACAGTCAAAGAACATTGCTAACAATCAAACGTCAAACGTCGTAACAGCTACTCTCGTCATCGCAAATGGCAGATAGAACTTGGCATACAGTCAGATACGATTTTCGACAACCAGCCATTTAACGCTCTGTGGTCACCGAATATCAAGGCCATATAGACCAGGGGAGATAATCAAGTAAATCCTAAATAATGCACTGTCACAAAGTACACGAACTGCATTCGAAGGACGAGGATACACGGCTAGAAAACTGTGAAATATGTTTAGTATGAGTAGACGAATTATCACGTCCCTCGTATGGAAACATTGTAAAAAACCCGACGTCATATCTCGTCCATCGAATTCAGAGGCTACAGCTGGAAAAATCTGGTCGTATGCAAGGGTTGTAGGTGACTGGACGTGATATCAAGTCCTTAGGATATATGTGCAGCTCTGAAGACTTTTCGTCGTATGGAAAGATTAATAACAAGTCGGATGTCTTACCTCCACTTGTACATCATCTGTTTCTATGACCCGGTACAGGTTTTTGTAGACACTCTTGTCAGAGAGGATGGCGGCCGTGGCGGAGTAGCTGATCTGCAGCAGACGATCCTCCTCTGGAAGCGAACTCAGCAAACGAGATACGTCCTGAGTTTCTGCACTGAAGCCGGGTCCAACAATTCCTAATAAAATCAGATTTCACAATGCATTATCAGTATACAATACTTCTTATGAAATATTTGCTATGAGAAATAATGAACCAGATATTGTATATCTACGAAAGCCTAAAACTGCCACTTTTGTGGGATGAAATATATTTTCAGCGAAAAGTTTCTTTGCTTCGATTATTTTGTCGTTGCTCCGAGTATTTCCTCGTTATTTCGATTATTGTCTCGTTGCTTCGAGTATTTTCTCGATATTCAAGTTCCTTTGCATTTGAAGACTTGAAATTTCGAGTATTTTCTCGATCCGTCAATTAATTTCTCGATTCTTCCAGTATTTTCAGGTTGCTTCAAGTTTCTTTCAAAAACTCGAAATTACAAGTTTTGTGAAAATACTCGAAGCAACGAGAAATTACTGGAAGCATCTAGAAATTAATTACTAGCAATGTATATTAATCTAGACGGGTTACCATACATGCATCTATACACCTAAAAGGGTTGATTTATTGATAGGATTTAAACACTATTCCCACGCCCTAAATCTGTTGCATAGACACCTGAATACACTAAACGCCAAAGGACACGCTACCCTCCTTCCTTAATGACGGCGGTACCTATCTTCAACTGACGTTGTGATGCGTGGACGTCCACTTCTTGGTCTGTGTACGGTGACTCCAGTCTGTCTGAAGCCCTGAATAAGTTTTATAACCGTGATACCGTGGCATCCGAGGGCGTTGGCAACAGCATTGTATGTCGACCCCCATCTGCACCATCCCAGTGGCTTTTCCTTTCTCTTCAGCTGTTAACCGTGGCATATTTCTCGTACTTGTGTATCATATCATCTTTTCTAGGCTCTATTCATACCCTATAGAATCATTCTACATGTGAAATGGATGCAAATACTGCTTGAATATAGCTGCGTTTTGGCGACTGATATTGCTATGTGTAAGCAACAATTTTAACAAAAATCATTGTAGAAGTTCCTAAACATTTTTTCACAATATCAAAGACACGTTTTACTTGTTTTTCACTGATGCAAATCAGCAGAAAATGTTTTAAAAGACTGAAATCATAGGAATGATAATTTTACAATTTAACACACTCTACAACAGTTGTTTCTTGTTTGAATAGTTGAAAAATGGTGATTTTAAATGATTTATCTTTGTCCCAAAGCAGAATTTTATTTCAAACTTTCTTTTGGACATCTAAATTACTGTTATTGGTTTACTTCGGCATGGACGAAAAATAATAGTCTGATGCATTTCATCTAATTATGAATGCATTTGAGAATTTATGTTCGTGATTTGCATAAAACTGTGTTGTTAAGCTTTCTTTTAAAGCTAATACCTTGTACCATATCTTTGATACTTTTTATGTAATTCATAAAGGTAGGAGGGTAACGTTTCTTTTGGCGTCTGGTGTATGTTCCTGACAGTCTTCTTCTTTGTTGATAAAAAGGTCCCTCATAACATCCACGAAAGATGTATGTATGATGTAGGTGGGCATTAATTATTGAAGTGTGTATCATTGAAACAAATGGTGACAGAGAGCCCGAGGCAGCTGTGACCGTCGACCTTTCTCAAGACTAATTTCCAAGACTAAACTTAATGCTGATTCACGCTTATGCTCAACATTTGCTATATAGATTTATTACCACCTATTTCATATCACATCCAGTTTCATCCAAAAGATGTCTGGAGGTGTAAAGTTTAGAATAAGTTTACTTGAACAATGACTTAAGAATAAACAATGACTTAAGAATAAACAATGGTATGGTACAATCCTGAAACAGAACTCGGCAACATTAACGAAAACCACTTTGATATACAATGCAATCAGATGCTGCAATCGACGACCAAAGATGCTAAGTGAAAAATGTCATGACATCTACATGCTTTACCTTGGAATTTCGATATACCGTCCCATGTGTTCTTCATGGCAATGGTCGCCTTTACCGCCAAAGGGGGCTGACCGCAGGTTTTGTATGCATGTAAACCTTTAACATGAAAAATCAGGTCAAATATGTCATTTATTCATCAGTTATTTGTTGTAAAAACTGATAATGAGTATTTAGAAATATTACCAGTCAAACGCAATATGTATATTTAAGGATATGAAGATTATATATAATTATTTTCGTAAAATTACAGAAAAACCTCAACAACGCAGTTTCATAATATACATAAATGTTGTTGTTTTTCATATAAACAAAGCAATATCTCACCAACACAGTTGTATTTTGAGTTTGATTTTGTTATTTAACGACGCACTCATTAATAGTCCAGTTGTATGGAGGAACCGAGTTTGAAAAAGAAGTACCTACCCAGGGAGACATTTGAAATGTAGTTCCGTTCATTAAGCTTCTTAAAGAACCATCTTATCGCTTCGTGAGTCATTATGGAGCTTGGAAGTATACTCTCACAGCGTCCTTCTGTATAGTCTTGAACACTAAACAGTCCCCCGAGGACCACATCGCCATCCATCAAAACATCGTTGTTGACGGTGACGACCCCCGGCAGGTACACCAGCGACAACAGTAGCAGCAACATCACGTCGGATATCCTGGTGAGAAAACTGAAATATGCAATTTCAATCTGATTTTTTGTGCAACGTCTGTTTTCACATTAAACAACATATGTTTATTATGTGCATGTCTCTCTGAATGAAAACTGTTTTCCACGTAAAATGGTGTGTCTGAATTTAAGTAACGCAAGTAACAAAATTGCCTAAGAATTCGACATGTGATGATTCTGGGAATAAGACACGTTTCCTCTTTAATCACCATGTTAATTTCAGAACGTTCTTTTCCCGTTTTGTGGCTTATGTGTATCAGTCGGGGTTTGGTTTTATATCTTGTTTGACGTGAATTACGTGCAAGAGTTTTATAATAGCCGAAGTACTATGATGCACTCCATTAAAACCCAGGAAGGAAAACTCAGTGTTTACTATTGATTTTGTTGCCGATTGTAATAAAAATCTCTTTATTCAAAATTTCCTTATAACCTGCAACTAAATAACAGGTTAACGTATTCATATTTACCTCCGCGTGACTAACCCGTTAGTCCACAGTTAGTTATCCTAGGGGACCATTCATAATTATTGGCTGGGGTGGGTGGAGGGGTGGTGATGATTTTAAGGGGTCACCCATTTTGTTCGGTCTAGGGTCATTGGGGTGGGGGTGGGGTGTTATTGATTTTGTACATGACAAGCAGTGGGTGGTCAATTATTTTGTTCATAAATGTTGGGGGTGGGGGCATACACATTGTACATGTTTCTCCATAAAAATCATCATCACTTGAATTTATCATAAATATTACATTACATATTTTTCAGCTTTAAAGTTGAAGATTCCCTGGTCAGATGTTTCCTGGTATTGTTGGTTCAAGTTGCTTCAAACATGTCCTACAAGCTTGCTTGAATTCAGGACGTAATATTCTGCTAGTCTGTGTGTTTCATATTCACAACACAACCGTAATTGTCTGGAAATTATTATAATAACCCGTGAAGATCCGGGTTAGAATTGATCTTCAGTAACCCATGCTTGTCGTAAGAGGCGACTAGCGGTATCGGATGGTCAGGCTTGCTGATTTGGTTGACACATGTCATCATATCCTAATTGCGTAAATGGATGCTCATGATATTGATCACTGGATTGTCTGATCCAGACTAGATTATATACAGGCTGCCGCCATATAGCTGGAATATTGGTGAGTGCGGCGTAAAACTAAACTCACTCACTCCTTTGAAATTAATATAATCCATTGTTATAAGGCGAAAATGCATCCGTTATTCAAGAAACGTATCACAAATCCATTATTGAGAATTACGATTATTTAGTCATAGAATCAATGCTGTTACTGATTGGTAATAAATCAAGGAATAGAGAACAGGATAACTGTCAGTGACAGAACAGAAAAGACGCTTAAAAGTAGCAATTAACGGTGAATCACCGATTAGTTTACAGTAATCCTCTGATCACGAGGTACGACATGAGACCATGGAATGATGTAACTTTAAACGAATCAGAGGGATTGTATCTGGTCATGTGACAAGGGTGGAGCAGGCTCGAACACTTTAAAAAGAAACCGTCAGCACTAGAAAGTGGCGCGGGTTACAAAGTCAGCAGAACGTTTGCATCGCGATCGATCAGTTCCATATCTGGTGAAGAGCTTGCCCTATCCTGTCCTCACCACGTCACCTTGTAATGAAGAGAGAGATCAAGTAAACCTATGTGAGTATAGAACCTATTGTTGAGTTATTCCTTGTAATGCCAGAGTGCCAGTACATGAATGTAATGTTGTAGTTAGGAGTCTCGGTCGTCAGACCTCTCACTCCTAAACGTAGAAGCCCCGGACGGACCAAGCGAGTATGTAACCTGAGCTTACATCACCCCTGACAATGCGGAACGGCCATCTTAATAGGTAACTGGTAGTAGGGTTTACTAACGCCCAAAACCCGGTTACGACATGGTGGAGATTGCGGGTTTTCTTGAACAAAATGTTTAAGACGTTCCCCTTCATTTATTTCTGATGGTCGTTCCAACCTTTTCTTTCACTCGCATTGACGTTTGACGACGGTAGGTTCCCTTTACGCAGCGGGGATATGTTATTTATAATTTTCCCTCAAGCTTTTTTTACTTGTAATGTCTTATGCAAACAATTCTGATTCATCGACGTCATATGACAGTCCAGTCTTTCGTCCCATCACTTCCAACATATTTACTAATTCGGCCCGCTTGGGCTTAACACTAGCACCGTTACGGTTTTCCACCCCCCAGGACCCCCAGAATCCTCCTTCATCGGCTTTTAATATCCCACATTTATAAATTGACGATAAAGTCTTTGATAAAATCCGTAGAAAAAACAGGGAATTTCAAGTTGATCTACACCTTATTCTGAGCGTATGAAAAAGTCACAGGTTATTTCCAATAATTTAATTGATGGTAATTGGATGGATTCTCTCCCACCGTACGCTTTGGATGGAGACTATACAAACCCTTATCACTTTACGGCTAGCATTGCCGCAGGGTTATCCTTCTTTCTCTTGATTGTCGTTCTATACTTATGGTTTAAAATTCGACGATTATTTTTCGCTTTAATGTTACTTTCCACAGGTTCCCCGACCAATAGTTTGACAGTATGGGGACCTCCAAAAACTTCCCCACCTCCAAATTATCCAACACCATCCTTTATGTCCCTGATTAAATCAACTATTTCAATTGATGTGTTTTTGATTGTATCTACAGTACTTTTGGTATTTATCTTGCTTTTTCGCAAAACAAGAAAGCTTAATCGTCCAGTTACATCACTGGTTCTCCATTTAACTAATTCTTTTTCTTGTCATGAAATTGTGCTTTCGCAGTTTCAACTTTGCCCCCGAGACTTGACGGTATCCACTAGACATCCTCTCACTAATCTTCGCATTAAACGGGAATTCCTTTCTTACTACTTATTGTTTGACTCTCGTAATTTGTGTGTTCATACACCGACACAATCTATACATATTTCGGGCAAAATTAATATCAGTTGGTTAAAAGCTTTTCAATTAAAGCCGTTTATTCCCATTACGACGGGTGTATTCCTCGTCCTGCAACATATGGGCGTCGCTTTTCCCCTGCCCTTGACATAACGTATGTCCATACGGCTATGAAGCGTGTGGCTAGAGGTTAATGGGGCACGTACATTAAAAGATAAAGTGTTTCTCTTTAATCCTCTTATAATTGTACTTAATCACTTTATGATATTTTTGGGTAAATATATAAAAAGCCTCCACATCTCCTCATTCGGCCCCACGCTTCCAGGCTTCTTGGTTACTCGGTGAGATTCATTTCTGTTATCCATTTTTGAGATTCATTTTGAGATATATCCAAGAATTCATTTTTGAGATCCATTTTTGAAATTCATTTTTCCTTCTGCCTCATCTTCTAAAAAATCTAAACAAAATTTGCAATATTTGTATGATTGTGTGTTTGAGTCCAGTTCCCACTTTTCTTATCTTTTACTGATCCTCCTCTTTTTCTACTTCTTCTTTTTGCTCATCTTTACTTAACCGGTCGCTAATATGGAGGCACTTCAAAATCCAGCATACTTTTGATGTATCACTGATATGGACCTATTGGTCCTGAATGGGGAAATTAGAGCTGCACTGCGACAGCAGTCAGAGCTCTTTGCGTCGTTGCGCGCACCTCTAATCCACTGTCCGTCCAATTTTCGGGCGCTACCGTTTTGGTGTGTGGAATTGTTTTTGGCGGGAATGTTGCCAGTAATGTCTCAGCTGGATCAAATGGACGCTGTCACGTTAGAACAGGTGACAATCCTCGCGGAGTATTTCCGTGCGCCCTACCTGTTTGTGGCATGCGCTCGAACGGCATTTTCAAAACAGAATCCGTTTTTAATTATGCATTCATGGGTTATACGGGCCGCGATAGCCTTGAATACAAATCGCCCGTCATTACTGGCCATTTCGGATTTCTTGGAGCGGGAATTTGCTTTCCCGTCATGCCATTTAATCCGCCATCTCGATACTACTTATCTGCCGGATACCATTTTCATCCGCCATCAGGTTGATCAGACGTGCCGTCGGTATCATTCATGGTTCCGTCAACCCTTTTGCGTATTTTGTAAAAGGACTGTCTATTTTGAGACAGGATCGACCCCTATGGTACTACCCATACCATGCTGTCATGCGACCATTCATAGGGTATGTGCAGAATGCTTTAGATCGTTCCCTTCGGTGCCTGGGGTTATCCCAGAGATTTATTGTCCGGACTGCGGCACCCCTTATCTTCATGGCCGCATGGTCCTTACATACGGGTTGACGCCTTTGCGGGTTTATTCTTTCAGCAACCACCAGATTAATCCTCGTCCCGCTAGTGCACCCCCAATGATTACCCTCCCTTCACGTCCAGCTCCCCCTCTGCCTCCCACCCCCGATCTGCCAATCCATCATGGTCCCCACATTATGCCGAGGTTGCATCGGATGATGGGTGGATATCTTCGGATTCGGACATGCCCGCCCTAGAGCCAATTACCCGATCCTCGCCGGACTCATCGTCTTCAGAATCGTTAGACAACCCACTAGTTTCCAGGGCAGCCTAATTAATATTATGGCGTGGTATATATTTTTTTTATCCATTAAAAATTATGTTCACATCAGGTGTTTGTTTGCCAATGCCTTCGTGTCAATCATATAACACAGGCCTATACTTATTCTATTTGTTCTTTTAATATTTAGATATCTTGTGATACTATAATCTGCCTATTTAACTATGCGGAAATGGGTCAATATTATCTTCTTATTCCGTATTAAATCATACATATACTCCTTATTACATCAAACTTGTATTATGGTCGTGTAGTTATCATAATTTGATTATCTTCAAAACTTGTAACCCGTATACTCTGGAGAGATGGTAATTATATAACTTTCTTGCGTTTATCTTTAATATTACTTGTACGAAGAAAGCTAATGTCAGCACTGATAAAACTCGATTCTCATCCATGTTTCAATGTTTTCTATACTCCCTCACATATGTATCTATGTTGCTCGTTGTCTTCTCGTACACCACAAAGCATTTATTGAATGTTGTACCTTAATTGTTCATAGTCATATCGACGATTATAGATTACGTCCATGCGTTCTATGACTTCGATCTTTATGTCTTTCCATATTATGAATATGACCAGAAGAAACTGGATAACTGGAATTCAATTTGTATAAGTCCGTCAGTATCGTACTTTGTCTTCATAAGCTTATAGTTGTTTGATCTTTTACCTCCATGGCCTTCTGTCCAGAAAAGATCGTTGTATTTCATGCTGATATATATATCCATATTTTACTATACTAGTTTCCATTCGCTTCCTGTCACAAACATGTTGCTTGTGGCTTGACACTTTTTCTCAAGTGTTGCAGTTCCAGAACCGGTCCACGTTCTCCTGGGTCAGACATCAAGCACTTCCTCCACTGTCGTCGGATCCCCGCCAACATCACTCATCTGACTCCACACGTTCTTTAGTGACAACCACTATAAGCCGGCCACAGTCACCTCACACACCATCAGACAGTATGGTTTCCTGTACATCGCTGGTCAAGTTGCTCCGCCTCCTCCTACGGATAACATCGTCCGACACGGTCTGTTGATCTTCAGACACCCGATGCGTTGGCCATGCCAAGCTACTTGTGTGCGGACATTCTTCAACTTGCCACGAGCCTCCACCAAGATCATCGTGTGGGATCTTGCCACACTGTGTGATACATCACTAACTCGTGACTGTGTGTTCCATCTGACATTTCTTTGTGGAGTTCTGTACCAATGCCGAACAGCTCATGCTGTGACTTTTCCTGACCACGACAGTGCCAGTGAATTTGTTTGGGGACCGATGACAAGTGAACTTTTGTGAATGATCAGACCATATGTGGTCGTACGAAGTGACATTTAATCATCTTTATTACTTTTATGAACTTTAACAGACCAGGATTTTGTTGTGTTGTGTACATGCTTTGTGGTATTACGAAGTAACATAGGAACCATTTTCTTCCCCTTTTTCGAACGTAAGTTAGTGTACCTTGGGCATGTTTGCCAATATCACGTTTTACACAAGACTTCTTTCAAAATGATCCACATATCCCATTCGAGTTCTGTGCTCCTGTTTTGCTTCTTGGGTAGATTTTGTTGTATTTCTATACATCGCCTCCATGTTCTCGTGTTTACTTGTTCCCTTGTCCACAGGCGGAGGATGTATAAGGCGAAAATGCATCCGTTATTCAAGAAACGTATCACAAATCCATTATTGAGAATTACGATTATTTAGACATAGAATCAATGCTGTTACTGATTGGTAATAAATCAAGGAATAGAGAACAGGATAACTGTCAGTGACAGAACAGAAAAGACGCTTAAAAGTAGCAATTAACGGTGAATCACCGATTAGTTTACAGTAATCCTCTGATCACGAGGTATGACATGAGACCATGGAATGATGTAACTTTAAACGAATCAGAGGGATTGTATCTGGTCATGTGACAAGGGTGGAGCAGGCTCGAACACTTTAAAAAGAAAGTGGCGCGGGTTACAAAGTCAGCAGAACGTTCGCATCGCGATCGATCAGTTCCATATCTGGTGAAGAGCTTGCCCTATCCTGTCCTCACCACGTCACTTTGTAATGAAGAGAGAGATCAAGTAAACCTATGTGAGTATAGAACCTATTGTTGAGTTATTCCTTGTAATGCCAGAGTGCCAGTACATGAATGTAATGTTGTAGTTAGGAGTCTCGGTCGTCAGACCTCTCACTCCTAAACGTAGAAGCCCCGGACGGACCAAGCGAGTATGTAACCTGAGCTTACATCACCCCTGACAATGCGGAACGGCCATCTTAATAGGTAACTGGTAGTAGGGTTTACTAACGCCCAAAACCCGGTTACGACAGCATTGTCTACGTGGTATGTGCAGCGTTAAGTTATTATTCAATATGAGCACAAGATCCTTTGGGTTGACAGATGTGCGTTCGTTTCTAAGGTATATCAAAATGGATATTATATGATCAATGAAAAGCCAACAGCACTGAAATATCAATAGAGGAATGATGGTTTTATGGCATGTCCAGTAAATACTGGTTCCGTTAATATGAAACAAAAGTCACGTACAAAATTCTGTACAACTGAAACTAAATTTTTTATCGTTATAGTTTTATCATACAGTTTGAGAATAGTGTGTTGTTGGTTGCCGATTAAAGGGTTTGGCTTCTCATAACGTTACGCTAACGTACGTTCATGCTGTTAACATTGAGTGACAACTGTCATTTTATCCAAAGAGGCCTTACGAAGGCAGTCCTTCTTCATTTGAGCTATTTGACAGCGTAAAGATATGTAATGCTATCTACCTTGTGTCCAAACTGGGTGACAACTGTCATTTTATCCAAAGAGGCCTTACGAAGGCAGTCCTTCTTCATTTGAGCTATTTGACAGCGTAAAGATATGTAATGCTATCTACCTTGTGTCCACACTGGGTGACAACTGTCATTTTATCCAAAGAGGCCTTACGAAGGCAGTCCTTCTTCATTTGAGCTATTTGACAGCGTAAAGATATGTAATGCTATCTACCTTGTGTCCACACTGGGTGACAACTGTCATTTTATCCAAAGAGGACTATGAAGGCAGCCCTTCTTCATTTGAGCTATTTGACAGCGTAAAGATATGTAATGCTATCTACCTTGTGTCCAAACTGGGTGACAACTGTCATTTTATCCAAAGAGGACTATGAAGGCAGCCCTTCTTCATTTGAGCTATTTGACAGCGTAAAGATATGTAATGCTATCTACCTTGTGTCCACACTGGGTGACAACTGTCATTTTATCCAAAGAGGACTATGAAGGCAGCCCTTCTTCATTTAAGCTATTTGACAGCGTAAAGATATGTAATGCTATCTACCTTGTGTCCACATTGGGTGACAACTGTCATTATATCCAAAGAGGACTATGAAGGCAGCCCTTCTTCATTTGAGCTATTTGACAGCGTAAAGATATGTAATGCTATCTACCTTGTGTCCAAACTGGGTGACAACTGTCATTTTATCCAAAGAGGCCTTACGAAGGCAGTCCTTCTTCATTTGAGCTATTTGACAGCGTAAAGATATGTAAAGCTATCTACCTTGTGTCCAAACTGGGTGACAACTGTCATTTTATCCAAAGAGGACTATGAAGGCAGCCCTTCTTCATTTGAGCTATTTGACAGCGTAAAGATATGTAATGCTATCTACCTTGTGTCCAAACTGGGTGACAACTGTCATTTTATCCAAAGAGGACTATGAAGGCAGTCCTTCTTCATTTGAGCTATTTGACAGCGTAAAGATATGTAATGCTATCTACCTTGTGTCCACACTGGGTGACAACTGTCATTTTATCCAAAGAGGACTATGAAGGCAGCCCTTCTTCATTTGAGCTATTTGACAGCGTAAAGATATGTAATGCTAGATATGTAAAGCTATCTACCTTGTGTCCAAACTGGGTGACAACTGTCATTTTATCCAAAGAGGACTATGAAGGCAGCCCTTGTGACAGCGTAAAGATATGTAATGCTATCTACCTTGTGTCCAAACTGGGTGACAACTGTCATTTTATCCAAAGAGGACTATGAAGGCAGTCCTTCTTCATTTTGAGCTATTTGACAGCGTAAAGATATGTAATGCTATCTACCTTGTGTCCAAACTGGGTGACAACTGTCATTTTATCCAAAGAGGACTATGAAGGCAGCCCTTCTTCATTTAAGCTATTTGGCAGCGTAAAGATATGTAATGCTATCTACCTTGTGTCCACATTGGGTGACAACTGTCATTATATCCAAAGGGACTATGAAGGCAGCCCTTCTTCATTTGAGCTATTTGACAGCGTAAAGATATGTAATGCTATCTACCTTGTGTCCACATTGGGTGACAACTGTCATTTTATCCAAAGAGGCCTTACGAAGGCAGCCCTTCTTCATTTGAGCTATTTGACAGCGTAAAGATATGTAATGCTATCTACCTTGTGTCCAAACTGGGTGACAACTGTCATTTTATCCAAAGAGGACTATGAAGGCAGTCCTTCTTCATTTGAGCTATTTGACAGCGTAAAGATATGTAATGCTATCTACCTTGTGTCCACACTGGGTGACAACTGTCATTTTATCCAAAGAGGACTATGAAGGCAGCCCTTCTTCATTTAA
Source organism: Haliotis rubra (assembly GCF_003918875.1). NCBI lineage: Eukaryota > Metazoa > Mollusca > Gastropoda > Lepetellida > Haliotidae > Haliotis > Haliotis rubra. The sequence goes on from NW_025765932.1 coordinate 50,025, forward strand.
GCTATTTGGCAGCGTAAAGATATGTAATGCTATCTACCTTGTGTCCACACTGGGTGACAACTGTCATTATATCCAAAGAGGACTATGAAGGCAGCCCTTCTTCATTTGAGCTATTTGACAGCGTAAAGATATGTAATGCTATCTACCTTGTGTCCAAACTGGGTGACAACTGTCATTTTATCCAAAGAGGCCTTACGAAGGCAGTCCTTCTTCATTTGAGCTATTTGACAGCGTAAAGATATGTAATGCTATCTACCTTGTGTCCAAACTGGGTGACAACTGTCATTTTATCCAAAGAGGACTATGAAGGCAGCCCTTCTTCATTTGAGCTATTTGACAGCGTAAAGATATGTAATGCTATCTACCTTGTGTCCAAACTGGGTGACAACTGTCATTTTATCCAAAGAGGACTATGAAGGCAGCCCTTCTTCATTTAAGCTATTTGGCAGCGTAAAGATATGTAATGCTATCTACCTTGTGTCCACATTGGGTGACAACTGTCATTATATCCAAAGAGGACTATGAAGGCAGCCCTTCTTCATTTGAGCTATTTGACAGCGTAAAGATATGTAATGCTATCTACCTTGTGTCCACATTGGGTGACAACTGTCATTATATCCAAAGAGGCCTTACGAAGGCAGTCCTTCTTCATTTGAGCTATTTGACAGCGTAAAGATATGTAATGCTATCTACCTTGTGTCCAAACTGGGTGACAACTGTCATTTTATCCAAAGAGGCCTTACGAAGGCAGTCCTTCTTCATTTGAGCTATTTGACAGCGTAAAGATATGTAATGCTATCTACCTTGTGTCCAAACTGGGTGACAACTGTCATTTTATCCAAAGAGGCCTTACGAAGGCAGTCCTTCTTCATTTGAGCTATTTGACAGCGTAAAGATATGTAATGCTATCTACCTTGTGTCCAAACTGGGTGACAACTGTCATTTTATCCAAAGAGGACTATGAAGGCAGCCCTTCTTCATTTGAGCTATTTGACAGCGTAAAGATATGTAATGCTATCTACCTTGTGTCCAAACTGGGTGACAACTGTCATTTTATCCAAAGAGGACTATGAAGGCAGCAGCCCTTCTTCATTTAAGCTATTTGGCAGCGTAAAGATATGTAATGCTATCTACCTTGTGTCCACATTGGGTGACAACTGTCATTATATCCAAAGAGGACTATGAAGGCAGCCCTTCTTCATTTGAGCTATTTGACAGCGTAAAGATATGTAATGCTATCAACCTTGTGTCCACATTGGGTGACAACTGTCATTATATCCAAAGAGGACTATGAAGGCAGCCCTTCTTCATTTGAGCTATTTGACAGCGTAAAGATATGTAATGCTATCTACCTTGTGTCCACACTGGATGACAACTGACCCTTTATCCAAAGAGGACTATGGAGGCAGCCCTTCTTCATTTAAGCTATTTGACAGCGTAAAGATATGTAATGCTATCTACCTTGTGTCCACACTGGGTGACAACTGACCTTTTATCCAAAGAGGACTATGAAGACAGCCCTTCTTCATTTGAGCTATTTGACAACGTAAAGATATGGAATGTTATCAACCTTGTGTCCACATTGGGTGACATCTGTTAACTTATCCAATGAGGCCGTATGAAGGCAGTGCTTCATTTGAGCTACTTGACAGCGTAAAGATGTATAATGACAGCTGCCTTGTGTCTTTTTTGGGTGTGAGTTCTTGCTAGATCCAAACGTGTCATGTGACAGTGGCCCTCCTTCATTTAAACTTCTTGAAAGTCTAAAAGATAGGGAATATTACTTACCTTGCGGTTGTTCGGGTGTCGCCTATCACTTTATCCTAGCAGGCCGTTTATCATTTGACTAGCATATTGATTAAAAGCTACTTTGATTTGCGTGTGTCCCTTTATCTACGCCGGCGAGGTAACATTAGTCGTGGAGTTGCACCACGTGAACTGGAAGTGTACCAAGTAAACCGAATCTTACTTCCTTATTGCCAGTGTTTGCTGTCTCTCCTGGGTGTTTATGTCTTATTTGTGTTGACTGGTGTTCTACAGGGACGAAATTGCTGTATTTACGGTTTAGAGATCCTGGTTGATCCTGCATGAAAACGAGCCATGATTCTCAAAGTTATCTATGATAATACATATACTCTGTCATTCAGACCCTGAAACAAATATATCCAAGAAAGACCATGCAAGTCTAGAATATTTGGCAAGTGTCTGTGGGCTCTTTTTCATTATATTTTATGATTTATTGTTTATTTACAGATTTTCTTCTGTAAAATGTGTTCATTTCAGAGACTACAGATGTTAGTCTATAATAAATATCAACCACACAGTAAACATTAAGGATCTAAAACCAACGAGTTGCCATAATGGTAAGGTTTTAATTTGTTATTATAGAATCTTAAGTAATTAGAGTAATTTAATATCTAAATATAGTATATTAATATTTAATGTGTAGAAAAACCAGAATTGATGTAGGGAATCCCGAAGTGATGTAGGGAAGCTCAAAGAAATGTAGGGAAACCCAAAGTGATGTAGGAAACTCCAAGTGATGTAGTGAAGCTCGAGGTTATGTGTTAACTTCAGCACATATTGACACAATACATGTCACTTATATTTCCTCAATAAAATGTCGGTTTATGTAAAGTGCAGAGAGGGTTTCAATAAGATCCAGACCTCTAAATAACATATGGGTCACATGGGTATACAACTAAGTTCCCGGGCCTCCAGATCAAGCTATCTCTATTATATATTCAAAATATGTTTGCAAGTAAACTGACGATACGACTATGCATTGTGAAGCAACAATGAAAGCTTTGCTACAGTAAGCAGGTCGAGTTTGTAGGGTGTTACCCGTAGAGCAAGATATGCAGGATATACGATTTTATCGAACATTGGTGACAACATTGTTTTTCAGTGATCAGTTCACCTAATTTCCGTCACTAAAATTCCCCTTACACCAAAATGGAATCATTTTAGTCAAAAAATCGAGACGCTGCCTGTCGTATCAAAGGGACTTGGCGTGCCGCAGACAATCTCAGCGCAACGACGTTCATAACCCTACTATAAAGTAAGAGATTTATTGAATTTCACATCGCAGATAGCTTTGTGCATGGGCCATTAAGCTGTAAGTAGAAGTATTTAAATAACTTCTTTTTAACATCAAAGAAAACCACGTTGCCTCGTGGCGTGTGTTCCGGTTACACGTTAAGAGCTCCACAGTATAAACTTGTATCATATGAGCTGAGAGGTGTTCAGCTATGAATGGAATGTACGGGTATCTACTCACATAGAAATTACACTTATTAGTGAAAATCAACGTTGGCATTCGTACCAAATCGTGAAAAAAGGTACAGTACAATTTACTAAAACAGATTTTCACTCACCTGACGTGGACATTAACAGCGGCCCACATATCCGACTGCACCGACATCCGGAACTAAGACTGCAATCTATCCACCTTGCTAGTAACGGTTGGGTGGACATGAGCTCACATTACAAGGATATTTCGGAAGGGAAATACCAGGCTGAAAAATCTTCTTTTTTAAAACAACAACAGAGAAAACAAACAGGTAAAATTGTATAAGGAGAAACAGATTACAGTCTTCTGTGTCGTGAATCGGGTATGTCTGGTCTGGGTTGGCTAAATGGATAAAGCGTTGAATGGTCCCACCGTAGTACTCGGTTCTATAAATGGGTGCGATGCGTGAAGTGGATGGAGGGGAGGTGTCGTAGTCTAGAGGTTAAATCACCACCACCACTACTACTACTACTACTACTACTACTACTACTACTACTACTACTACTACTACTACTAGTGGTTAAAGCGTCCGTTCGTCAAGCCGAAGACCCGGGTTCGATTCCCCACATGGGTACAATGTGTGAAGCCCATTTCTGGTTTCCCCCGCCTTGATATTGCTGGAATATTGCTAAAAGAGGCGTAAAACTAAACTCACTCACTCCCTTCTGGCTGGATTATTGCTCAAATGTAACAGGAAAGCATATCAGCCACTCTTTATATTCCACCTTGATTTAGTGGTAGAATCTAGGGTTACCGCTGGTGATATTCCGGATTTATAGACCTGGCTGTGGATTCCGTTAATACTTAGATAAACCATCTACACATACCTTGCATTCATCTCCATGTTGTAAACTGGCTAGGCGGATATCTGAGATTTCACGTATGAAAGATGTCTACACGTTCAAGGGGCGGTGGGGTAGCCTAGTGGTTAATGTGTTCGGCCGTCACGCCCAAGACCCGGGTTCGATTCCCCACATGGGTACAGTGTGTGAAACCCATTTCTGGTGTCCCCGACGTTATATTGCTGGAATATTGCTAAAAGAGGCGTAAAACTATACTCACTCACTTCACTTCATTTCCTTTTCTCTCGACAATGCGGAATGCGGAATATTATTGTTAATATTCCACTAAATTATATACAGTGAGTTATCATTAGTGAAATTCCCATAGACTTGCATGTTAGCTAACTCTTGCAAGAATAATTTTCATACATTTAGTTTCGGTCGAATTGCTTTAAATACTTATCTACCAGCTGGGAAATCATCTCAGCTACAAACACATAATTTCCATTCAATTTTCCGATGGTTATAAAGAAAACTGCAACTATTTAAACAACATAAACTGACGTACAAAAGAAAGTACACCCCTGGTGTTTTGGGGATTATTTGAAAAGTGTTGTGGTTTTGACTGGCAACTTCGCATATCTGTGGTGTTTTGGCAACATATTAGGAATGTCTGTGACATATATATCACTATAAAAACTCTTTTCAAAACATTTACGTCGCTTTTTGGAAAGTAATCCAAAGGCACCAGGTGTGTACTTTTTTGTACGTGAGTTTATGTTATTCTATTCTGCTAAGACAGAGTTCAAAATAAATGCAGCCTGAAGTATGCAATTTTAAGTGTCATCGTAACTGAGTACGTCTGATTTAAACCTGAGGTAATCCAGCGTGAGGCAACTGGGATCTCGAGCCCTTCTTTCATCCTATGTTCATACTAGTGGTGGTCCGATTAATTGAAATAATCGAAGATTGGTCGTAGTGACTAAACGACCAAGCAATCGATCATAATTTCTCATAATCGAACACAACCAATTTTGGAACACTTGTTTTCATTAACAATATTTTTCACATGGTTGGTTTTGTCTGTTACATTTTGTAAGCACTACAAGCTCGTTTCAAGTCATGATTGAATTTATCTTAAAGGCTCCAAGAAATTTATGTTCCTAACATACTAGTCATCCTTTAAAGGTGTTAAATTTTGCCAAAAAGCCCCAAAAGAACTACATGTGCATTAACAAATTTCATAAATGACGCTAACCAATTTTCGATGATTGATCGGTTGTAATGAACCAATCATCAATTATGAGATTTTAACCAATTCCCAACACTAGTTCATACTGTATCTTGATGTAATCATCGGAGGGTTCTTAAAGTTGGAAAACTTCTACACAGCCTAACTCTCCATTTTGAAGAAAACCAAACTAACCTATTTGTGTCAAACTATTGAAAATATAAAACGAATGTCATATGAGTCAAAGTTTATTTCGTCAATATTTAATGTTAGTTCAACGATGTAGGAATGTCCAAGGGAGCTCAGGTCGTACATGTTAACCACGTTGATGATCTCTCGCCATGTTGACAGACCAAGGGTCATGGTAACAGCGTATTGGGGATTCGAACCGACAACTGGAGAGTATTGTCATGACTTAGGCACGCAGCAGGAATTGTTCTGTCATCGACACATACTGTATACAACATCAGCACCAGCATCTGCATTAGCAGTTGTAGTTACAGTAGCAGTGGCAGCAAGTGGTGGTAGTGGCAGCAGTAGTAGTAGTTGTAGTGGTAGTAATAGATGTGTGGTATTGGTAGTGCTAGTAGCAGTAGGTCGTAGTTGCTGTATGAGTGGAAATGGTAGTAGTAGGAGGAGGAGGAGGAGTGGCAGTGGTAGTAATAATAGATAGCAGTTGTCGTCGTCGTCGTCGTCGTTGTCGTAGTAGTAGTAGTAGTAGTAACGTTAGTGGTAGCAGGTAGTAGTCTTAGTACGCAGTGGTCGTACTTGTGGTTGTAGTGTTGTGGGAGTGGTAGTAGTCTTACTAGCAGTAGCATCTGCAGCAGCAGTTGTAGTAATACCACTTACATCGTTTACTTGTACAAAGTTGCCTCCCTTTATCTTGCCAGGAATCTATGATGGTGACATCGAATCATTGACCCTGTGGAAGTTTCCAGGATTGTCAGGTGATCGTGTGTTAGCAGTGTGGAAAGCGTCAAATTCTGCATAAGCTTAGTCTCTCCTTCAAACAAGGTTGACATTCTGTGATAGAACAATATATTTTACTTTACAGGCCGAGATATTCAAAAGGCCTAGGCATATTTATAGCAATGTTATGTACACCCATGATCGTGTTAATACAATCTGTAATCAAGCATTGCACAAGTTTGAAGGACAATTATCAACCACCCCAGTCAGGCAAAATGCTCTCCACAACAGTGACACTCAAGGGTAATCTTCGGCATGTAGTATATATTTGTTATACTCACAAATAATATATATCAATCTGTCGGTGTCCTGGATATACCGCCTTCCATAGGCGTTAAACTTGTATGATATGTCCCCCGCTTGTACCTAGGTCCCCTGTTCGATCATGCGTTACGCTATTCGTCTACAAAGCAGCAGTGAGTATTTGTTTCTTGGGGTATCTATTAAAGGGGCCCACAATCTTTCTTTTGTACGCATTCTTTGTTCCAAATACGCTGTACTGCATGGTTGGTTGGTCGTTTGGCTGGTTGGTTGGTTGGCTGCTTGCTTGCTTGGTGTTTGTTTTGGCTTTGGTTCAGGTTTAGGTTCATATTTAGGTTCATGTTAAGTTTAGTTGGTTGTATGTCGGATGGTTGGTTCGTTGATCGGTTGGTAAAATCGTGGGAAGCAACTATGATATTCAACATAGCGGGTCGACGACTTATCTGTTACATACACTACTTTATAAAACATGGGTAATATGAGAAAAATTAAGGCAGTACTGCATCAAACATATGAGTAATATTCTTGTGTGCATAAGGAACATACCAGAAAAAATAAAATATGTTTGTTCCTTTATTGGTGTAAAGAAATAAATCAACAACATATTGTTTAGTGCGGCATAAAACAATAACAATAACTAGTTATTCAAATGTTCTGTCATGGGGGTGCTCACTAAAGCGCAAACACCAGGTATGAATTAGGCTCTACGTCTTATTCAATGACATGTTCATGTGTTTACTTTTTTACAGGAATCTTTCATCTTGGCATAGCTAGTGGGTTTGCCGTTTTACGCTGCACCCAGCAATATTCCAGCTATATGGCGGCGGTCTGTACATAATCGAGTCTGGACCAGACAATCCAGTGATTAACATATCATGAGCATCGATCTGCGCAATTGGGATACGATGACATGTGTCAACCAAGTTAGTGAGCATGATCACTCGATCCCGTTAATTGCCTCTTACGACAAGCATGGGTTACTGAAGATCAATTCTAACCCGGATCTTCAGTTGATTGTACAATAGTGACTACGAGTATATATTTGTTTCAGAAGTATTACAGCCGTACGAAGTTGTTTGTAACGTTTGCTGAAATCAAGAAGACACCTAATATACAATAGAAGTGCGTTAGACCTCTAGCACATACGTGACCTTGCAAGATACGTGAGAGATAGAGTTTAGTTTTACCCCGCTTGTAGCAATGTTCCAGCAATATCACAGCGGGGACACCAGAAATGGGCTTCACATATTGTACCCATGTGGGGAATCGAACCCGGGCCTTGGGCGTGACAAGCGAACGCTTTAACGACTAGACTACCCCACCGCCCTCCTTGCTACAGTACTAACATGAGAACAAGGCTGCACTGACAAGCCAAATATACCTCTCACTATCATTACGCTATGGTGCTGGATCATGCTCCGCTGGTAGGTGTCAATATATTTGCAGGTCCACAAGCTGACTCATTCTGATTATTACACACTGTCCTTCCACATGCCGCGTCAACGGGTCTAGTTCCTTCAAAGAAATGTCACCAATATGACATGTCATTGTCCAAGGTGGACACCTTATCAATGGAAGTTGGCACTGCGTGTCCACACACTCCCATCTGGCCATCTTCAACTGAAAACTGTTCACGCGTAGTGAGTGACTGTTGTTTTTCGCCGCTTTTAGATATATTCTAGCAATATCATGGCGGGGGACACCAGAAATGAGCTTCACACATGGTACCCATGTGGAGAATCGAACACGGATCTTCGGCGTGACGATCGAACAATTTAACCACTGGGCTACCCTACCGCCCCTGCTCAAGTGTAAATCGGCTAGCTCTCTGTGATACTGGGAGGGACTCTCTCCTCACTGAAACTCGTGTTATCTGAAGCAGATGTCGGGGATCTCGGAGCTGAATGCTTGAAATACTGTCGTAATGCGGTCCACCTACGGGGTGTAGGTAGACATCTGTGTAAGTACCTGGAGAGGAATATATTGAAAAGATGAACACTATAATTATTACGTACCCGTACAAAATGTATCCATGGTACCTATATATCGAAATTACTCTACTTCCCACTGCCTAGGCATATTAAAATACTTTATACTTTTCAAGTCAATATTTACAATGTAAAGTATAGTTTGGGATGAAATGCATGTGGACCCGGTTTTTGTAAATATCTCTTCATCCAAAGACCCAATCGATCTCAAACTGTGCAAGTGGATGTTTTGTCAGACAACCTAATCACATTGTAAATCACCGATTTTATGCATTTGTATTAAAGAATCTGTCTATGTAACTGTCAATAAAATAAACAGCAGACCGCAGACTGCTTGCAGAGGGAGGGAGCCAATGACCTGTAACAGCGGCAGTGTTGGGTCATAAAGGTAAATGCACGTGCAGTTCATGATAGTTACCTGTGCACTGCACAGTGATAGACCGTTTGGATCATTCACATTGACTACTTCTAGCTGTCATCATGAAAGCTTATTCAGATGATGCTAAACGTTTAATTAGAAATGTGTTGAATTGTTTTTAAAAAGAGAGCAAACGTAGCAAACCGATTTATAAGGTGTCGGATTACATGAAACGTACAACTTTTGCTCTTGGCATGAAAAAGAACATCGTGCTAAAACTTGTGAAAAATAAACCAACAGCCAATCAATAAAACCTTGTACAAAAGGTAGGCATCCAAAGTTAGATTCTTTTGACATCAGGGTCATCAGAGATGTCTTTCGCCGGCTATTTGCTAGAAATGAACACCTCTTCATACCTGTCACGTGCATAGCTGACCTACATTGACGAACGTTGACCTTTATGACCCAACACTGCCGCTGTTACAGGTCATTGGCTCCCTCCCCTGCAAGCAGTCTGCGGTCTGCTGTTTATTTTGTTGACAGTTACATAGACAGATTCTTTAATACAAATGCATAAAATCGGTGATTTACAATGTGATTAGGTTGTCTGACAAAACATCCACTTGCACAGTTTGAGATCGATTGGGTCATTGGATGAAGAGATATTTACAAAAAACCGGGTCCACATGCATTTCATGCCAAACTATAATTTGGAATGATAATTGCATTCATTTGCGAAATAATAGATTGTGAAAATCGTTCTCTGTTAAAGAAGCTGTTTTAGAAAGCAATTATATTCACCAAATGAGTGAGTGAGTATATAACAAAATCTCGATCAGACAATCAAATGCTTGTTAATATGAGCATGAACATGAGGCTACACAGAGCGGTTCTATCTTGGAATCACTATGGATACATGTGAGAGAACAGGCGGTTTCGAAAGAAAAACAAAGAAAAACTAAATACCAACCTTCCTTAACGTCAGGTTTTCTTTTCTTCCTCCAGCAAATTACCCCTACCACAAGCAGACCGATGATGACGACCAGTAACAGTGCCACGAACACACCGAGACCAATCACAGCAGACCGGTCACCACTTTCACTACTGCAAAAACAAGGGTACTTGTCAACCAGCAACAGATCAACTTCAAGTGGACCTATCAATTTAATACTATAGGATTCCAGGCTTGGAAACATTTCACGGAATGACTACGAAATATAAATACTTTTTGGGGTCATTATTTCTATTTTATTGGTGTTTATGTGTTTCTGTAACCATACCTTATATTCGTTGTGTCCGAGAACTGTGCGTTGCACCTTCCACATTCAACATCATTCTGACAGTTGGAGGCAAAATTAGCATCAGAACTGAGGCGTGTCTTGAAGAACTGAATCCCATCTTCTGATGTTAAGCCGACCTAAGAGGTAAATGGTTACACGTTCAGTCAAGAGTCCAATCATTGTACAAACGTCACAAAAAATTGTGACACAACTGTTCCACTCATCTTTGCTAATAGTGAGTGAGTTCTGATTGACGCCGCACTCAGCAATAGCCCAGCTATATGGCGGCGGTCTGTAAATAATCGAATCTGGACCAGTTAATCCAGCGATCAACAGCATGAGCATCGATCTACGCAATTGGGAACCGATGACATGTGTCAACCAAGTCAGTGAGCCTGACCACCCGATCCCGTTAGTCGCCTCTTACGACAAGCATGGGTTACTGAAGGATCAATTCTACCCCGGATCTTCACGGTTTCTTTGCTAATAAGATCTATATAATGAATACAGACCATTTAAGATGGGTCCATCTTGAAGACTCATATTCATTTTACAAATAACACTGTAAAATATAACGGTGAATGTTTTGCGTCGAACACTCTCTATGACTGGATGTCAAGCAGTTTCACAGTTTGGTCAGTTTGTCGCATAATATGGACGGTTTGTAACAGAATATGGTGTAATTATTCAGCCTTCCATTCTGAACAAAAATGCCCATGATGTTGATCACTGGTTTGTCTGGTCCAGACTCGATTATTTACAGACCGCTGCCATATAGCTGGAATACTGCTAAGTTCGGTGTTAAACAACAACAAACAAATATCTGAAGAAAAGATGATTTTTTGGGGGGGACTAATAGATGTCACCGGTAAGTTCACTCTTCCCTTGAGTATCTCCCCGAATAAATCACAGAGTAGACTGAATTTGAAAAAACAAATCCTAAACATGACTACTATTTGCAAGTGACTTCTAAACGATTTCACAAACCCACCTCCTTATACACCAGTTCAGCGTCCCGCACAATCTGTGAGATTTTGTAACCAACGCTCCCTTCGCCATTGTCATCGAAGACTCGAATATTCCCGCCATCGTTATAGATGTCGAGGCGAACGTTTTTGACGTTGGCGATCAACTCTGCTGTAGAATACTCGGGACACATGGTGTAAGTACGGTAGCACTTTTCTTCTAAAGCTGTACTGAATCCAAGAATCAGGGAATACACACCATTGATAGCAAAAGGTACCCAAGTGTCGGTCTTGCGGTTTTGGGCCAACAATTCAGAGGTACATGGTCTTCTATACAATTTGTTGTAGCTCATTGGAAAATAACAGTTTGAGGTTAATTCTAAATATGACTCAAGCCATGGGTTCTTTGAAGTCGACACGTTAACACCACTGAAGTATTCTTCAAATGCTTGGTTCTTGGGCAGCTCCTGAGCAAGAGACAAACTTCCAAGCAACTTATTGTTACCTTCTATCACTTTTCCTCTTTTGCCCCAACTCTCACCTCCAATGAACACAAACTCACCAGTGTTCATCTCCTCGCTCAGAGCCGTCATCAGCTGTGGTGCTATGTTGGAGCTGACAAATATCACAACAAGCTTTGCATGCGGGAACCTTCTTAACTCGGACACATAACCGCGGAAGAAAGCTTGACTTGTTCCTTGCTTGACAGCAATCGTGTTAGCAACGCAGATTTTGTATTTTTTCCCAGAAGCCATTAACGATGCCAGTCCTGCTGTACCATATTCCCCATCCGTATGTATAATTTGCACATAGGTAGATCCAATCTCCTTGGCCAGGTACATTATTACATCAGCCTGTTCATGGTCAGGAGAACACGTTCTCATAAAATTAGGATGCAAACTTCTTGAGCTCAGAGTTGAACTTGTGGAAGCATACGAAATGAACAGTTTGTTTAATTCAGTCATTAAGATGGACATAGTAACACTTACGGAACTTCCATGTGGGCCAATGTATCCGATGATTTTATCAACAATACTTGAACTGTTTAAGCTGTCAGTGAGTCTTAATACACCTCTATGAAGACGTGTCACTCTTTCCCTTGCAATCGTGGGAGTGTTACAGGTATCCAGCAATAACAATCCAATAGTTTTGCTCCCAAGAAGTGAAGTAAACCTATCTCGTTTTGCATTGGCACGATTGACAGCAAAGACAATACCTTCAGCCAAGTCCACACTGACTGCTGTTCTAAGTTCACCACAATGCAATGGGTCTGCTCCCTGATCATGTATTGGTACAAGACCCACGACGTAAAAGTCTCCTGGTAAGAATATCACTTCTCCATAACTGCCTGGATTTTGACATTTTGAACAGTGGCGGGTTTCTTGACACTGGGCCTGAACCGGGTTCGAGCTTTCTTCTCCTTTGTCGTTGTAGGACTTGATGACACCTGGCAACAAGGTCAGGTCTTGTGCCACGTAATCACCCACCTGGTGAAGAAAGAAAGAAAAAGTGATCACATACTATGCCCTATTATCATAGGAACATACAGTAAACTAACGAACACCTTTATGACGAACTGGCGAATATAAAGAACTGTTTTTCGCGACCACTTACTAACTGTGTATTTTAGTCGAAATGAATATATTGAACTAAAATTGATGGTTCCTTTGGCTTTGTAGTAGGCACGGCTTACTGTATATATAAATACATTTTTATTTGTATACCCTACAATCATAGGAACACTCTTTTTATAACGAAGTGTATACATGTATGACACCGGATTCGTTTATGAATTAAAAGATGTTCGTTGTAAAATGTGTTGCGGTAGCTTGGTGGTTAAAGCGTTCGCTTGTCACGCCGAAGACCCCGGTTCGATTCCACACGAGGGTACAATTTGTGAAGCCCATTTCTCGTGTCCCCCGCCGTGATATTGCTAGAATAATGCATAAAGTGGCGTAAAACTAAACTCACTTACACACTTGTTGTAAAATGCGACCTGGTTGATTCAGGTCATCCTATCCTAATTTTTTTCGTGGTTCGATACTCATTTTTCATTCACTGGATTATCTAGTCCAGACTCGATTATTTAGTCTGCCTCTATATAGCTGGAATACTGTTAAGCGTGGGGTTAATAACAAATACACATGCACGATTTTCTGATTTGTCGCTAATTTTTCTCACCTTCACATTGCAAAATCCAGTGCTGCATTTTTGGTAGTTGTACACGATATAGGTCAAGTGGTCTCCGCTTTCCGTGTACGTAAGCTCTCCATTCCTGAATCGAAACTTCAACTGAAAGGGTGACAGCTCCCAAAATTCAACTGCAGGGTTGACTTCTACTGCAGCCATTTCCTCAATAAACTTGGCCTTGTTGGAGATATAATCGTCCAGCTCCTTACATACACCTGTTTGTCGAGGGCATTTCTTCTCATATAATGTCTTGTATGTCTTTGCAAAGGCGGCTGCGGCCATCAGTGCGTAGTTGGTGTATATGGAGAGTTTGGCATTTTGTACTGAATCTGTGGACCGTTGAATACAGGATTGTGGAATATTTGTTTCATTTGCCAGGGAACACTTGGTTACTTGTTCCATGTATTTTAACAGCCAATCATCATCTTGTATGTATTCTCGCATAACATTACCTTGGGTATGAAGCGACTGCCAGTGTAATTTGAACAGCTCGACATCATAGTATGGAGGACTTGGGGTGAGAAGTCCCTTGGCTAATGGATACACGCTTCCGTCGGACTTCATCAAATATGACTCACTTTCACGAATGGACTCGGAAACTATCATCTGGAAGTTGCTGAGTTTGATGTTGAGAAACTCAAACATAATTTTAGCAGTCTCAGCTTGACCAAAAGACCAGACCGAGAACTGGTGATTCGGACTCTACTTCCAGTTTTCGTTTAATTGACTCAAATATTATCCTGTATTCGTCACTGCTGGCGTCTGTTGCAATAGAAACGTATTGCGGTACACATATGCCATTTTCTTCTGCCTTGGCTTTGAGTGCATTGGCCCCTTCTTCGCCGTAAGTGTCAGCTTCATACACGATTGCTATATAGTTCCACTTCAGTTGTTGCAAGAGTTTTAACATAACCTGGAATACAAAAAAATCATTATAATTGCATCAATATTACGAACGTTTAGTCGTTTTATCTTCAAGTGTTACCATCTTCGACACAAACATCGCAGTATACGTCATTTGACAGATCAATATAATAACTGTCATGTACGCAATGAAATCAAATCTCAATCGATTTGGATAATATTTTTTCCAACGTATCTGATGTAAATGGCAACTAAATGGGTTGGGTGGACAGGCCAAACGATGGGTTGAATGATGGGTCTCCGCGTCTGGTCACACTATCGATCACAGGATTGCCTGGTCTAGATTCGATTATTTACAAGCTCGCCATCATATAAGTGGAATACTACGGTAACACGCACGCACGCACGCCCCCCACACACTGTAAACCCTTTCAAAAATGAACTGTTTATATTACATTAACTTGTACGTCGTCCGTTTCTATGACCCGGTACAGGTTTTTGTAGATACTCTTGTCAGCGAGGATGGCTGCGGTGGCGGAGAAGCTGATCTGCAGCAGACGATCACGCTCTGGGAGCGAACTCAGCAGACGAGACACTTCTTGGGTTTCTGAACTAAATTCAGGCCCAATTACGCCTAATAAAAACAAGTTCACAGTTACAATGTATTTCAGACATCTTAGCTTTTATCAATTATCAGGTATAAGTGCCTTGGTTTGATAATTAATCGTGGTGTCACGCTCGTAACTACACATAAAGTAGCTTGTCTCACAGTCCCTGAACCACATTTTAGTCCCTTCTACATTAAGTGGGTAATGTCGATATACCTTTGAAGCCCGGACACGTCTGTATCGCTGGGTATAGGATCTAATACACGCTTGAACACATTTCGATAACCCTTCTGTCACGCAAGCCATTGCATAAGCTTTACAATGTACTTCAAATGTAATATGTATAAATGTGTTAAGCATATTTGATATTCCTTTGAAGCCTGTGATATTCCCCCTTTTACAGGTGTCAAATCGCATCTTCAAGTTCGACAATGCCATTGGAGATATGTTTATGAATCAAATTCTTAATGATCAGTGTATTTAAGTCTAATGTAGTCCTCTTTGAAGACTGCATAATTCGTTTGAGCTATATACATGTTTGATGAAATATAAAAAAACGTGACAAAATATGTTTTCACGGTGTTTTTAGCCAATATATTCCAAAACAAATATTCTTCCTTCCAGTTTGTCCAAACTGTTTCATGATATGTGCACAGTGGTCTACATGTATATTGACAAGACTGTTATTCTCTGCAGTGTAAACAGATAATATCACACACAGATGATTGGGTAAAGGTACATACCATATATCTGTTTCTGTTTGTAAGTCTGCAGAATATCTAGAGTAGTTGCAACAGCCATAGATGGAATTCCGCATGTCTTGAAAGCGTGGAGACCTTTAGATAGTAAGAACATTCATATAAATGACGGATGTAATGATTCTTTCAGAACGCATTTAATATTCGAAATCAAATGGATTTACAAACGAATGGTCTTCCGTAAATTGACAAAGGTAATCTACGTGTTTAAGTTACACACTAACTGTAGGTGATAGGTACCTAAGAAATGCAACTGTAACAGTTAAAACATCAAAAAAGGGCATCAGCGATTATCTCCAGTGGCGATTAGCTCCAGAATTAAATTTCTTTGGGGCGTAAAAGGCAAACAAGTAATGGAAACTAAATGATATGAATGAATGGCGGGAAATCACTAATAAATCTGCATAGAAAATAATATGAAATACTTAAACAATATTACAATATAGAAAAATATATTCAAAAATATTAAACAATATCGATAGCACACCCTGGAACAACCCATTGCATGAAACAATTATGTAGACTATTTATCATTAATTTTATTTGTTTTACATATGAGAAATGTCATTCCTGGCACATATCGTCCTTCCCTAAGAAAGATTTTTGGTCAGCTGAAAAATGGAATATCACATGGCTCATGTGGCTCTCACAGACAAAGCACTCACATAAAAGGATTAAGGGTACATTACCAAATTTGACACCGTTGGTATAATTTCTGTCGTTCAATTGTCCGATGAACCATCGGACCGCTTCATATGCCTGTATAGACTCTGGAACCACGGCACCACACGTTTCATCAGTATGGGATTGTATAGAAAATAGCCCCGCTAGTATCACATCCCCCGGAAGGTACTCGTTGGTTGAGAAAGAGGCAACAGATCCTGTAGTCCAGATACAGAGCAGGGCCCCGAGGGCGTTCATTGTCACACTGGATTCACTGGAAAACTGGAAACATTCAGGAATGCATATTTTCAAGAAATCTTGCAACTTGGCATTGTATGTAAATACTTTTGGAGCTGATCAGTATGCGGATCCTGTTGGTGATATGCTATTGTTCGTTGTTTGTATATGATAGCATCTGTTTGTGTTGTAGATGACATGTTCCAGATGTTTTAACCCAACGAGACCCGTGAAGGTCAGGGTTAGAATTGATCTTCAGTAACCCATGCTTGTCGTAAGAGGCGACTAACGGGATCGTGTGGTCAGGCTCGCTGACTTGGTTGACATATGTCATCGGTACCCAATTGCACAGATCGATGCTCATGCTGTTGATCACCGGATTGTCTGGTCCAGACTTGATTATTTACAGACCGCCGCCATATAGCTGAAATATTGCTGAGTGCGGCGTCAAACTAAACTCACTCACTTACTCCAACCTCACGAGAGACATAAAGGCTTGACATGCCGGGCCCAGGGTGGAACCTACTGGGTGGTTTCAGGCCATAAGTCCCTTCTCAGCAAAGTCACTGAAAACGATGTATTCAGGCCTATTGGAGTTTAAGTGTTCAAAATGTGCATGCTAAAGTTTGGCGTGCGATTTATCAGTTTTGTTGTGGGAGCGTGACATGAATCATAAAAGCATACATCTCAAGCCAAAGGCGTAAGAGTTGGCAGATTGCCTGTTCTGCGATTTCACAATCTCATATTTTTATGTCATACGAACGCGCAGCCACAACAGAACTGCATGTGAGCACAAAGACATCTGATGGATGTAACATGGATATTTAGATACGTCAATTACTGTAAAAGGGGGCTAAATGCCAGTATGGCGTTATGGCTTGTTTACTTTAGCAGCATTCAATATGATGTGTATTTGTACTGTCGCCTGAACACCTGAACTGCCGTCGGCTGATCACTGTGGGAGTATCAGGTTATAATACTCGGACAAAACCCAACGTTTGTGTTCTTATCTGCTCACCACGAGAGACGCGGAAACAACTGACCTTCTGTCCGGGTCACTGAATATGGGGAATGCCATATATACATCGGCCACAGTTACCCGTGGGTATCAAAAGGTCACCAGCAAGCTTCACGTGTCGCAAGAGACCGAATTGCTCGGGTGAAGGAGTCGACTCAAAGTAACGCAATGGTGTGGATGATTAGAAAGTGTAGTCCATACTTGAATACTTAACAAACAAACAAACAAATGCATCGTACATATTCACTGCTACACATTTAAACATGTCACTTAATACATTGTACCTATGATTAAGATAGGCGAACCTGTTTTAAGCTGGGAAAAAAGTTGAAGTATGCTTTCCCGGTAGAATGTCTAGGCAAATAGTGGATCAAATTAGAACCCATCGGCTCCAGATGAGTTGCTGATTGTCAACATTAAGGAAGTATTTACAACGTAATAGGTGACTAGTATAAGTAATTACAGTTTCAAATGAAATTTCGTCTCACCTGTCAGCTTCGACTTGACTGTCCTTGTCAGTCCCAAGTGCGTTGTTCGAGCCATATGTGTTGTGAAATACACAGTCAGCCATGCGTGGAAACAGGGCCGCTGTGTACCGTCCCCCGAAGACTAACTGTCTATATCTACTGTATGCTTGTTATCGAATTACACCGCAGTGGTTTGGTAATAGTGACGCGACCCAGAATAATTCATAGCATTCGATAATTGCCTTTCAGGGTTGAAGGACTGCTTTCAATAACAAGAGGTTTGTGATTAAGAAGTGTAAATATTTCATGTGGTATTGATCATATTGTTGACATCTAGTCCACTTGTACACATGGTTTATATTGAAACCATTATTAAAACAACAATACAACAAAATATTAGAGTTTAAATTATACATATACTGGACACAAAAGTGGCTGCTCATGAAATAATTGTGCTCACTCTTTACTACAGACAATATATCACCAAGAACATTCATGATCTTGTACCTTGTTGATAAAAGTGTGTTGCCATAGAGGTAAAGGGGGGATAACTCTGAAGTCTTATCGAAGGTGCATACCTGAATGTACTGGATACACAAGACTGGTGGGTTTTACATGTGGTACGTATACAAGTCCGAATGGAATATATTGCTCTCCAAAGCCAATATAAGTTGTGTAATCAGTATTTTCATTGAACCTGGAGTTTCGAGGTTGGAATCATAAAGATATATGACAACGGTATGTTGATAATGGAATCACACATATAGTGATGCCAGGAGAACAAAGCATCCTCAACCCCTTTCTGATATGTTACAAATTGCGCGCGTCTGTGTGAGTGCGAGTGCGCGTTTGCATGTGTGTACTAATGTGAGGGCCTTTTCAGAATCACAACCCACGTCAATTTGTTCCTTTTATTTTATACATGTTTTTTTTTGTGCCGCGATGTAAAAATAGTAAGCATTGTTTTCAAGATACAAATTAGACCGCCTCCGTGGTGTAGTGGTTAGAGCGTCCGCCCGGAGAGCGGAAGGTCGCGGGTTCGATCCCCGACCGCGTCATACCAAAATACGTTAAAATATGGTACTTGTTGGTCCCTGTCTGGCGCTCGGCATTAATGGGTACAACAAGGACTGGTCGGCTTGGAGTCAGTATAACGTGTCTGAGTGGGGTATTCGTGCTTCACTGCGGCATGGTATCTCAGTGGGCTAGCACTATAAAACCAGCTTCAGTCTGGGCTAGTACAAGCAGCCGCACATACACATACGCATGCACGTCGTCAAATGAGCGAAATATTCTCAAGCACGACGTTAAACCCAATTCCACCACCACCACATCAAGAGACAAATTCATATGGTAGCAAGTCTAATGTCTTAGTGTCTGAATAAACAGTATTTTTAAAACAAATTAAACCCTTCTTAAAGAGATTTTTTTATGTTTTGTTCATTTGTCTATTCAATTTACAGAGTATCCAGCAATAATCTAGCTAAATGACAACCGCGTATAAATGTTCTATCCTGGGTAGGACAAACAAGAGACAACATCCCATGATCTCAGGGTACTAGAACTAAACTAATTCACCCAGGCTCACCACCACATCCATTTGATCGTTTCTTATGACTGGTATAATTTGACGGAAACTGATCCATGAAGATCCGGGTTAGAATTGGTATTCAGTAACCCATGCTTGTTGTAAGAGGCGACTAACGTGAAAGGGTGGTCAGGCTCGCTGAATTGGTTGACACGTGTCATCGTATCCCATTTGCGTGGATCGATGCTCATGCTGTCGATCACTGGATTGTTTTGTCCAGACTCGATTATTTACAGACCGCCGCCATATAGCTGGAATATGGCTGAATGCAGCGTTAAACAACAAACAAACTAAATGCTAAAAACGTTTTCCCAATAAAGATTCCCTAAACGGTACATTATGTGCATATAAACAATACAATTTGTTGCTGAAGATGCACCTATTGTAATCGTTGTCTTTCATTGTTCAATGCACCTTTCATGCACAAATTGACTGAGGTGGAGTGTAAAATCAACTACTTGAGAACGTGTACCTTATATTTGCTTCAACCAGTTTTCATGCCACGAAAAAACAACTTAGCTTAGAGGAGACAGTCAGATGCCCATTTGGTGTCGACATTGTTATTAGCGAGATGCCCATTTATGAAACTATTGACGACTGAGATGCTAATGCACCGTTAGATTGGCACATCCTATGTTGGACAGACAGACAGACATATTTATTCAGTAATGTGGGCCTAACGGCCTATAATACAATTTAAAGATACAATATTTTACAATGCCACGTGATATTTTCATGTATAATGTTTAAACAGATGTTTCAACAACAGAGCAACTGATTTAACAATATTAGAATCTTTAGAGTGTAATACATTTATCATGCTCTGTTCACATTGAGGCATGGCATTCAGCTGTGGCAAGTACTTTTGCCGAATTTCATTGTTGGAGTTTGCATATAACCGTTGTGGCGTTTGCGTAGCTTTAAACTTAGCAGCTGGGCCCCTTTTCACAAAGCTCTCGTAGCGCTACGACTATCGTAAGT
This sequence comes from Haliotis rubra, assembly GCF_003918875.1. Taxonomy (NCBI): domain Eukaryota; kingdom Metazoa; phylum Mollusca; class Gastropoda; order Lepetellida; family Haliotidae; genus Haliotis; species Haliotis rubra. Next base: position 70,525 of record NW_025765932.1, read on the forward strand.
CAAAGCTACAATATAGGAAGTAGGAACGCTACGAGGAAGGTTACGAGATCTTAGGCTTACGGGAGCTTTGTGAAACGGAGCCGAGGACTGATAGTTTGCTTTGAGTCCCTTTAAAATGTACACCACATTATGTTGTTGAGCAATTTTCAATAACTGCATCCTTTTTAACGGCTTTGACTTTTGTGTACCGTATACACAAGTAATAGAGCGCGTTCGCATTGACAACTTTGATCTATCCGTCATGGTACATCCAGTCAGTCTTCTTTCCCACGAGGAGAGGCTCGTCACATTTCACCGCAACTTCTTGTTTTTCATTAATATATCTAACGACCAGCCAACCATGTGTGACAAAATGTTATCTTCTCACTTATACAAATCTTAAATGTGTCCTTGATGTTGTCCGAGAGCATAATTGATCTTGTTTGAGTTTTTTCGGACAGTGGAAGGCAAAACTTTACGGTGAATGGTAAGTCGAAAGCAGGTTCATGGTAGAGTTTCATGATAACCTTGCAGAGTCCACGAGACAGTTGGTCGAGTTACTCGTTTGTGACACGATGGGCGTTGCCAACGTCCTCGGCGAGCCGTGCAGTGTGTTCACATTAAAGGTCATGATGAAAAAATAAGATGTTATGGATTAATGAAATTTAAATGAAAGCTATGTATAGAGTAAACTATGTATGTATGTATGTATGCATGTATGTGTGTATGTATGTATGTATGTATGTATGTATGTATGTATGTATGTATGTATGTATGTATGTATGTATGTATGTATGTATGTATGTATGTATGTATGTATGTATGTATGCATGCATGCATGTATGTAGCGCAGACATTCACAATCATGAATCAGAAATATTTTTTTCATATCCCCCAGTCCGTTATGTACGTACTTACTGTAGTTTCAAATTGTAAAGGTTTTAAAGCAGGCCTGTATTAACACAGGGGTCGCTGAATGCGTTTTTCATCAAGTTGTTTTCGAACAACAAATTTTAACATAAAGAAATTTGATGCGACACCAAAGTTAGAATCGATTTACAGTGGAAGCCCTCCAATCCGGCATGCTCTCAATATCGGCACTAGAATTTGGTCCCGGCAGAAGCTAGTTAATTTATGATCATTTACACGCCCTCTAAACCGGCGTCAGTCTATTCCGTATTTCGGCACAATGAAGACCGTCCAATTGACTGTTTGTACGGTAATTAACGCTCACAAAACCGGCATCCGCTATCTAAATAAAACAATGGTGAAATCTTTACTGACAAACACATTTTGCCTCGAGATATGTGCCGGTTAAAGCCTTCATGATATAACTCTGTACATTTTGGTACAAGTCAAATGCCACCCCAAGCAAAGAAACAAAACTACAAGTGTATATGTATTTATCAAATCAAATCAAATCAAATCAAATTAGACATTTGTATAGCGCTACATATCCAGAGTCCTGCTCATGTGCGCTTAGTCGAATGCTCGTTTGAAGAGGATGGTTTTGAGACAAGATCGGAAACTGTTGATATTTTCCGATTTTCTGACATTTTCAGGTAATCCATTCCAGAGTACAGCACCCGCTCTGCTAAATGATCTGTCTCCGTATGTTGTGGTTCGGACAGATGTACTTACCCCTTGAGGAAATATTTTAGGGGACCGGGTGCGATTTGTGCCCTGCGTATCTCTTATTACGTAATTATTCGCGGTTGTGTCGAACTCGGATAACTCATGTTTACGTTTGATAGTGTCAAAAGTTTGCTTGATGTTTAATGAATACTAGATTCCTTTCATTTATTGTTATTGACTACATAAAAAGCATCGCGATACATCCGTACATCAACACATGATTCAAATGTTATTCGGGATAAAAGAATCACTACTACGAAAGTACCATATGAAACATGCATTCCAGCGGTTACATAAAAAATGTTACTACGCTTGAAGCATATGAGTTCGGCATTATCGCGGGGTACATTGAAAAAAATGATAGAAGAGCGCTCAGCCAATCCGAAAACGACATTTATGTGTGAGGCAGGATAAATATGCAAATCCATATTTGAACTAATCATTATACATCTGGGTACCGTTTCACAAAATATTCTTATGTTTCATAGTATAGACGTCGCAAAGATCGCTAAAATCTTGTCTGTTCTTGTTTGTGACAACTACTCATTCTTGAGATACTCACATAACACTAAAGGTCAAATGCACACGACACAGACTTAATGTTTCCCTCGAAAGCTAGAAGATCTGCCTTATGTTCATAAACCAAGTGTACGATCTATTTTGTAGACTAAAGAAGTAGTCTCTTTCAGTGGGATTGTCATTGACACATTTTCCTGGAACTCGCAGAAAAAGTCAGGCGTTCAGTCGATCAGATTGCACAAGCACACAAAAAACTAAATTATGATAAAAGTACATGTTTATACAATTATAGGCAGACTTATATTGACATTACAAGTGATGAAAAAAGTACAGAATATAAGGTTATCGAAGAAAAATTAACCCAGTTACAGTTGAGTCTAGAGCATCAATAACAAACAAACAAGAGAGGCTTTGGGGTTTTCTATAATAATGTTTCAGTTTTACAAACAAGCATATTGATTGTTGTTATAAAGTTTCCCCCTATAAATTTAGAATTCTCCATCTTAGGAAAAACTAATTTTGCAACCGAAAATGTTTTACAAATCGATCTTTAATTCATGAGGTACATTTTACTTTAAATTACTCTTTCGCATACATTTTCATTATGTTCCTGTATCTGTAAAGTATCTGTTTTATCCTTTTGTCAACAGGAAAGCATAATTCGCACAGGCATTATCTAGCTTATCTAGGTTCAATTTCACTTAGCCTGTGTGTTAGTTTATGACGTACGTGTTAAGAAGGACATCATTGCATATTTACCGAATCGTACACAATAGAATCGAATAAACAAACATCACTGAAGATGTACGTAAACATAACTATACGAAGTACACCAACTTCGTACGATAACATTATTTAATTGTTTGTCTGTTGAACGAAATCCTGTTGTTGATTATATATCTTCAGTTGACACAAGATTTGATCATGGTGATATCAGATAGCTACTAATGTGATTAGTTATACAGTTCTACAAAGGTGCAGGGGGCGGTCGGGTAGCTTAGTGGTTAAAGCGTTGGCTCGTCACGCCGAAGACCCGGGTTCGAATCCCCACATGGGTACAATGTGTGAAGCCCATTTCTGGTGTCCCCGCCGTAATGTTGCTGGAATATTGCTAAAAGCGGCGTAAAACCAAACTCAGTCAGTCAGTCAGTCAGTACAAAGGTGCACTTGGGCATGTTGATTTGTTTCACTGAATGAAACTATCCCTCGGACATATGGTCGAATAGGGATCTGAAATAGATGTGAGAAATATGAAAACACAAAGCTATATATATTCTAAGATTATTCATGAATATTGATCGAGCATTAACAGACCGCCGCCATATAGCTGGAATATTGCTGAGTGCGGCGTAAAACTAAACTCACTCGCTCACTATCGAGCATTACCGACGCTATTTGCTGTGAATATTAGTCAGCGGTATCGTGACAATGGTTAGTGTAAAGGATTTTTTTTCATTTCATGTAAAATTAGGATGAGGGGACGGAAACGAAAAAAGACAAGGCTTCAAACATGCATTTGCAAAGAAGGGCTCTTGAAAATAGGGCCAGATTATAGACTGACTGACTGACTGACTGAGTTTGCAATATTCCAGCAATATCACGGCGGGGGACACCAGAAATGGGCTTCACTCATTGTACCCATGTGGGGATTCGAACCCGGGTCTTCGGCGTGCCGAGCCAACGCTTTAACCACTAGACTACCCCACCGCCCCGCCAGATTATAGAGGCCCATGCTCCAAGTTGTAAAGCGAGAGTGGGGTTGGCAAGTTTTCTCTTTCTTTCTGTTCTCCACACAAGTACACAGGTTAATAATGTAAAATGAATTCCATATTTGTTTTGAATTGCAGTCAAAGTGAAATGACATCATCGTCTCCACAACAAATTAAGACATCAACCAATGATGGGAGCAATTAATACCTAAAAAAAGATTAAAGCATGTCACTTTCAATAGTACAGAGTCTGGTTTACTGCCTTTATCCACCACATTCGTCTGCCTATATGTTGATGGATATATCAATGATGTTTCTGTTTTCACTAAATGATCTTGCAAAACCTGTACATTATAAACTCTGTGTGTGTGTGTGTGCGTGTGTGCGTGCGTGCGTGCGTGTGTGTGTGTGTTTAAACATGTTCCTATCCCCTAACCTTCGTGGGGAGGTGGGGTACATAGCCAAGTGGTTAAAGCGTTCGCTCGTCACGCCAAAGATCCAAGTTCGAAACCCTACATGGATACAATGTGTGAAGCACATTTCAGGTGTCCACCGCCATGATATTGCTGGAATATTTGCAAACGTGGGGTAAAACTTATGTAACTCACTCACTCATTACTTACCTTCTTTCTTCTGGGTCTTCCTCCTCCGCACTTGGCGGCAGAGATAACCTGACATCACCAAGACAACCAACCCGAGCACACTTGCACCAGAAACAAGCGAATAGAAAATGGTTGTTCTGTCGGAATTCGGTTGAGCACTGCAACATCGATATAACACAGTTTGCCGCATATATGTGATGTGTGTTGGGGTCTTACCACTGTAGTCAGTTGCCACGTATGTGAGTGAATACAGTTTTACAACGCACTCAGCACTATTCAATCTATGCAGTTGGGATACGATGACATGTGGCAACCAAGTCAGCGAGTCTGACCACCCGATCTCGTTAGTCGCCTCTTACAAGCATGAGTTACTGAAGATCAATTCTATCCCGGATCTTCACGGGTAGTGGCCACGTAAGCCGATAACTTACTAATTCATATTCAGTGTCATATAAAGAATTTTCCCATTGAACAATTTGTCAGTTGTATATGCATCGTATCTGTAGATCAATGTAGAAGATCGGTTAGCCTCACAAAAACCTTCTTGAAAAGGTGAAATTGGTGACTGGAAAACTGTTTCAATGAAGAAAAGGATACCAAGATTCATGGTGTTGGAATCTTGTTACGTATTTTTTCTTTATTCATCTAAACATGGAGATATAATTTTCCTGATCACATATAATTCCCCGAATGTCAACTGCACAAACACAGCAGTTTTTTTTTTATAATTTAATAAGGGTCAATATTATAACTATTCTAAGCCCATGAAGATGCGAGCTAGAATTGGTCTTCCTTAACCCATGCTTGACGTAATTGGCGGTTCACGGGATCGTGTGGTCATGCTCGCTGACTGTTGGCACATGTCATCGTGTCCCAATTGCGTCGATCAATGCTCATGCTGTTGATCACGGGATTGTCTGGTCAAGACTCGATTATTTACAGACCGCCGTCATGTAGATGGAATATTGCTATGTATATTTGTGCACGCCTTACATAGAATATTCATTATTTTAATTTATGGCTGAATTCGTCAATTCGTAACGGAGTGGATGATGCAAAAGCAACTAGCGTCCAAACATGTTGTACAATAAGACCTCATTGACTCTAGTATGGTGATTTACTTTCAGTTGCTGGCGATATGTAGCTCGTATTTCTATTGTATTTGTATGCATAGTAATATCTTCTCCAGATGCACACTAGTTCGAAGAGTAAATCTGTTATAGTCTACTGATTCATATATTGACCTTTGTTGTTATTTATTTATTGCATTTATATCCATCTAAGATGGCTTCTATTACCATATAGCTTCATAGTCATGATATGGCTGAAATACTACCGATGTGACGTGAATTATAACTCACTCACTCACTCAATTATCTTCTTCGAAAAAAGAATACTCACATTTTTTTGCTTTCAAACTGCTTCCTGCACTGTGCACATTCATATTCGTTTGGACAAGCCGAAGTAAAGTTTAAATATGTCATCAGTTGCTGTACAGGTCTTGACAAAATGATACCCTTATCTGATGAATGGCCAACCTTGAAAAAACAAATATTATTGTAAACTCAGTCACTGTAGCAAGGTCAGACAAGAATGATACATTAATCTGCCTGGTGTTGCACACCTCAGCATTCCAACAAAATGAAACCAAAGCACAATAATTTCATAAGGAATGTAAGCATGTCCACTCAGTTTGCAAAACATCAACAATGTCATCTGCAGAAATATTACATACATACAACTGCAGTAGTTTTATCCTCGGGACCAGGATAACTTACTATTACTACGCTAAGACGTAACTAAATACTAATTTAGCACAAAGTGATACCCGTGAAGGTAAAGGTTCGAATTGGTCTTCAGCAACCCATGCTTGTCGTAAGAGGCGATTTACGGAATAGGGTGGTCCTGCTAGCTGACTTGAGTACAGCGTTAGAACAACAAACAAACCAACCAAATCACTAAGTGATCGAGAAGGCAGAATTTGTAGGAATGACGATGCTTTGACAGTTTCTCGGTTAAATCATGGCAGGCAAACTTGGTGGCGCTAAGGAAGTGAGCAAAATCAAAGCAGGAAGTAAAACCGGTAGTAGACTTACATCTTTACTTAGAAAAATTATACAAGTTGTATTTGAAAATCTTCGGTGGCAAAGTGAACTGGAGAAACCCCGCAGGTGTAAAAGGGACCGAATTCTAACCAGCAAATTTTGGCTGCTAAGTCTCTTGCTCTGAGGACTGACTGACTGAGTTTGGTTTTACGCCGCTTTTAGCAATATTCCAGCAACATCACGGCGGGGGACACCAGAAATGGGCTTTACACATTGTACCCATATGGGGATTCGAACCCGGGTCTTCGGCGTGACGAGCCAACGCTTTAACCATTAGGCTACCCCACCGCCCCTTGCTCTGAGGAGACCACGGGATAAGAAGACGATTGTCTGAATAGCTTTGGATACAAACCGATTTTTAAAACAACGTTCACATGACATACCTACCTCTTTATACAAAAGACTTTTGTTCCGGACAATCTGGGAAATAGTGTACCCCACGTTTCCGTCACCATTGCTGTCAAAGACGTTGATGCTGTTACCATCCTGGTAAATATCCAGTTTTACTTCTTTCAGTTTAGCGATCATGGCTGGAGTGGAAATGTCTGTGCAGATTACAAGATCTTTACAGATTGATGTCACAGCATCGTGGAACCCATGGACAAGACTGTACACTGTGTAGATTGCAAATGTTACCCACAAATCAGGCTTGATACTGTCACCAAGCCTTGATGAGGGACATTTTTGTCCATTCTTCTTTTGAAAACTTTATTTCTGGTGTCCCCCGCCGTGATATTGCTGGAATATTGCTAAAAGCGGCGTAAAACTAAACTCAGTCAGTCAGTCAGTTTGAAAACTTTTAGGTACATAGCACTGTTTAATTTCTTCAAAGTACTCTTGCAGCCATGGGTTTTCGTAAGTTTGAATGTCTATATTTTTAAAGTATTCAGCAAAAGCGGTAATTTCAGGAAGCTTCTGAGCTATTGTTATAGAACCACGTAAGTTTGTTGTTAAAAGGTCTTCCATTTGAGCCCAGCTTTCTCCACCAATAAAGGAAAATTCTCTACTTTCCATATCTTTATCAAGGTTCTGCATGATCAAACGTGTAAGAAACGGCAATGCAAACACGACGACAACTTTGGCATATCTGTATTGTCTTAGCTTAGACATGTAGCCTGTATGTTTACTTGGATCATCAGTGTTCTCAGCTTCAACGGTCTGTGCCACGCATATCTCCTCTTTCTGTGCAGCATCCAGAAGAGCTTCTTTTCCAGCTATCCCATATTCCTCCTTCGAGAAGATAATCTGTATGTATTTCGAGGAAGTCCTTTTAGCTAACTGCATGATAACTTTAGCTTGCTTGGGGTCAGGTGAACTCGCTCTCATAAAATATGGATGATATCCTCTGTTGCTCAAGGTGGAAGCTGTGGCTGAGTAGGAGATCTGCAACGTCTTGGTTTGTGTCAATAATGTTGAAACAGGTACAGTTACGAAGCTGAAAGCAGGGCCAATATAACCAATTATCTTGCCCAAAATCTTTGAACTGTTAGAACTATGGTCAAGACGTAGGCTTCCATCATTCAAACTAATGATCTGCTCTTGTATCTGATATGGATTGGAACATGTATCCAGTACAACCAAGCCAATTGTCTTGTTGCCAAGAGTCCCACCAAATATGCCAGACTTGTTGTTTAAGGTGGATACAGCGAACTGCAATGCTATTGTAAGGTCAACACTTAGAGATATGGCTCGCACGCTTCCACACTTCAGAAAGGTACCACCCTTGTTGTGTATGGGTGCCATACCAATGATATAGAAATCACCTGGTATGTATAAGACCTTTGCATCTTCGTTTGACTTCAAGCACTTTATACAGTCATACGATTTCTGACATTGTGCATGAACGGCGTCTGTTTCTTCTTCGTCCTTATTAAATGCCACGATTGTGTCTGTTATATTTAACCGGTCATCTCTAAACTCCCCCACCTGCAAGGATAAGAACAAACATAGCATTGGTAATCGTTGTGGTGATGTCTATTCTTGTGCATAGAGCTCAAGTTACTATTCAGTTGAAGTTGAGCAACGATGAGCGGGGAAGACCACTGGATGGGTGAGCGTCTTATGCAGCCACTGGATGGGTGAGCGTCTTATGCAGCTTGATTCCTCGGAGTGCCTAGGACTTCAGTCCTGGTAATACTGATAACGTTTTGAGCAAGATATTCATCCTGGAATGACGCTTTAAAAGTGGACTATTACTATCATTGTATTTTTCTCATTCTGTTAACAGTCGGTGGTTTGCTTGACCAATGTATAATCAGTATAATATTCCTGTCAATTATTTATGATATAATAGTTTCGTATAGAAGAACAAATGGAGATTTGTAAAAAGTGTATTTATTGAAATGTTTCCATGTTTGTAACTGCCCAGTTTGCAGTCTCAAAGTTGGCAGTCATATACTTTATGTGAATTGTGCATATATAGTTAGCTGCCTGTTAATAATAGCTTAAAGTAGTTTTTTTTATAAGAATTGATACTCAAATAGATAATGCTCAAAAGGACAACTCGTGTTTGTTTTCCTTGCATGATGCTTTCCAGACAACCTGCCACTGTGAGATCTATTTGAAACCTTCAGGTGGATAACTAATACATATCTTGTTCTTCTATTGATCGAAACAAGTAACGAAAAATAAACACATAAAGTATGGAAGTGATAGACATAGATGGTATACCTTGTAAAATCCAAATGAGCTGCCATTGGATTTGAAGTTGAAGACAGAATAATCAGGTTCTTCTTTCTTTGCATAGCGAATCTCTCCTTTTTCGAAGCTGAAGGTAATGTTTACGTTAGGAAACTCTTGCTTAAAATCCCCTCTCGTACTGACAACGATCTGTTCCATCTTTGATATTGCTTGACTCCTCATCCGAAAACAAACATCAGTATTTGAACCACATTCTGTATATAGTTGCTTAACTGTTTTCGCAAACGCTGCAGCACCACGAAGAGCATAATGGGTATACAAGTTCAGTTTCGTATGCCCACGAATATATTCGCTTGCCCTATTGAGACAGGCGGTAGCATTCACCATGCTGTCCTTAAACTGTAAGTCCATGCATCCAGTAATTTTCTGCAGGTAACCATGAAACCAATCATTATTCCTGATGTGTTTCTTTATCAGTGTCATATTCTTGTGTAGATCAGCCCAGAACTGACTGAACAATTCCACATCGTAATAATCTGGACTCTGAGTCAAGAGACCTTTAGTTCTGGGGATGATTTGCCCATCCTTTGCGTCTTGTACATACATTTTGTCAACGGCTAATGATTCTGAAACAATCATTTGAAAATTTGTGAGTTCCAAGAGTTTATCAAGGTACACAAACATGTCCTTTGCTGTTTCAGCTCGACCAAAGAAGACCAGTCCTAACACAGGACTTTCTTCGTCTTTCCGAAGACGTTGGGTTAGGTTACTGAATATCAACATAAATCAACTACAGACACGAATGTTAAGTCTCTCCTATCATTGTTCGAGGTATATGCATGTATGGTAATGTAGAGTGACAGGAATTAAGATAATCATAATGGGAGATCTAGAGAATCGTTAGCCTAACTGTATACAGCAGATTAACATTCGATCTGCGTTTATTCGGTGGTCAAAGACCATCTGCAAAATAGTGAGTACGTTTAGTTTTACGCCGCACTCAGCAGTATTTAAGCTATATGGCGGCGGTCTGTACATAATCATGTCTTGACCAGACAATCCAGTGATCAACAGCATGAGCACCGATCTACGCAATTGTAATACAATGACATGTGTCAACCAAGTCAGCGAGCCTGACCACCCGATCCCCTTAGTCGTCTCTTACGACAAGCATGGGTTGCTGAAGATCAAATCTAATCCGGATCTTCACGGGTCTCCATCGGTAAAATATGAGTTATTGTTCCAGGTAAACGAGGTCTTCATATCATTATCGCCGATGTTATGAGACTTGCACCAAGATATCAGGATGAATCCCAGTAGTGTCGTGTAACCACCAGTTGTACATCATTACCGGTGTACCATCAGTCCCAAGACACTGATCACGTTCGTATCAAATATGTTTGCTTGCTTTTTCTTTCTTCCAACACATGAAACCTGAGGTACTTTAACTGATATGAACGAAAAACACAGACTAACTACAGTGGGGAAAGATTGTACATATCTCTCAATGTGTCTGTTAACTTAACAGTAAGGTCTTAGAGTAAATAAGATGACTTCACAGGTCCAGACACTTATCTTTTATATGTTCTGAGATGCTGCTGAAGATCATTAATTTGGCATCAGACCGTGGAATATATCGCCTCGTTGAACATAGGTTGAAAGGGCATCGTCAATGAGCCAAGGTAAGTCGTGAATCTGTACTTACTGCTTCGTCAGGCGCCCTTCTGATAGCATTGGTGAAAAGCACGTTACACATATAAACCCCAATTGAAATCCTTTGTTTTCCGCCCAATACCCATGTCTGTGTGATTCTGCTAAGTGGAGAAAGTTTACAACCTCCAAGGTGCCTGTACTACCTGTCAGTTGTCGACGCTAAACCCAACTCACTCGTCAGTATTCTTTCCTAAGGAGCACCTAATATCATTGACAAACGGAAGGGAATGTTTGTGTCACTTTTTTCATTCCAGGTGTGAATCAAAGAGTGTTTTGTCTCTTTTTTAACTCCTCGCCGGATATTTCCAATGAGTTCTTCCTCAGACATCTTATGATGAAGCCATGCCACCTACACGGAACACATGCCAACGTTTGATGCCTCTATGTTTCTAAACATAGGATCATTAACGGTACTCACTTCGTACATAGACACTGGACATGTGGGAACCTTTAACGAGAGATTGGTATCCTGCTGTGTGTTTACGATTAGGCATCCAAATCTATCTCCTAAAACGACCCCTTGTGAAAGATGTAAACCTGACACCTCACTATATTCCTTGATTGGATTCTCTATCAACGCCTCAATCAATTATTTTATAACTCTGGGACCAATGGAACCGTCGTCCTGCTTCAAGACAGTAAACATAAAACATAACTTCATATCAGGAATTACCTTACATTCCCTGGTCCGTCTCAAATAGTATTCAATGCAGTTTTCAAGATAGGTTTCTCATTCAGATAACGTCCATGGCAGCTCTAACAGGAATATTTAGGATCCCTTAATACCATGTATGGTAAATATATTTAGAAACATACTGTGATGAGCTGTGGGATAACAGATCCGCGTTTGATAGTGCAATACTAAATACAACTTATTTTCCGGAACGTCCAGTTCGGTTCCTTTAGCACACACAGGGAAACACGGCAGGCTGGATGAACGTACAATTCACGTAACTTCAGAGTGGCGTCAACACACTCTTTCCCACTCAAGTATAGAACATTCAATACTCCGTGCTTTTCGTGTATGGAGTGGTTAATGCATGTGTGGGTCAATTACCTCATCAAAAATGATCATGTCTGTGTAATATTATCACGGAGTTGTTCCTGGCCATAGACTCAATCTGAAACCCACCTCCTAGGTGTTATATTTCATTAACCTCACTAGTGTTTCGAGAGTCTTACAAATCCATGACCACAGACAACGAAAACACAACAACTCACAATGAACACCAATAGTATTACCCATACTTCAGTGTTAAACATTGTATTACAGTACTGAGTAAAGTACTGGTCTGAACTATATAAAAAAGTAGTTCTGTGGTGCACATTTGCTGAACAGGTAAAAGAAACTGACACTTTGATTACCAAGGTGACTGCAAAGTGTCCAGTCCTACCGACATTGCGCTCACTCACGTCGTGGGGGTACCGATGGGTACCTGGAGTGTGTCGGGGTTTAAGCATCTTGAAATACATATATGATTTTTCTGGCTTGACGTCTTCATGTGGGGTGTAGACAATGTACTGACATGCATATCACAACTAGGCACATTATTGGATTCTAAATCACATTAATGGATCTTGATGCGTACAAGGTAGCAAATCTGACGGCGAATAAAATTGTCCACCCAGGTGTAGTTTCTTGATGATGCATCTGTGACATACTCTCCTGAAGAACACCTACTACCACGCGTATTCTAGATTATACTAGTCAGGACAGAATATGCTCACATCGAGATCACCTGGCATCACCAGTATACTAGACGACACGGGTGGGGCAGAGCATGCTTACACCCAGATCACCTGGTATCACCAGTATTCTAGACGATACGGGTTAGAGAGAACATGCTCATATCTAGATCACCTGGTATCACCAGTATTCTAGACGACACGGGTTGGAGAGAACATGCTCATATCTAGATCACCTGGTATCACCAGTATTCTAGACGATACGGGTTGGAGAGAACATGCTCATATCTAGATCACCTGGTATCACCAGTATGTTAGACGACACGGGTGGGACAGTGCATTCTCACATCTAGATCACCTGGTATCACCAGTATTTTAGACGACACGGATGGGACAGAACATGCTCACATCTAGATCACCTGGTATCACCAGTATTCTAGACGACAAGGGTGGGACAGTGCATTCTCACATCTAGATCACCTGGTATCACCAGTATGTTAGACGACACGGGTGGGACAGAACATGCTCACATCTAGATCACCTGCTATCACCAGTATTCTAGACGACACGGGTGGGACAGAACATGCTCACATCTAGATCACCTGCTATCACCAGTATTCTAGACGACACGGGTGGGACAGTGCATTCTCACATCTAGATCACCTGGTATCACCAGTATGTTAGACGACACGGGTGGGACAGAATATGCTCACATCTAGATCACCTGCTATCACCAGTATTCTAGACGACACGGGTGGGACAGTGCATTCTCACATCTAGATCACCTGCTATCACCAGTATGTTAGACGACACGTGTGGGACAGAACATGCTCACATCTAGTTCACCTGCTATCACCAGTATTCTAGACGACACGGGTGGGACAGAACATGCTCACATCTAGATCACCTGCTATCACCAGTATTCTAGACGATACGGGTGGGACAGTGCATTCTAACATCTAGATCACCTGGTATCACCAGTATGTTAGACGACACGGGTGGGACAGAACATGCTCTCATCTAGATCACCTGGTATCACCAGTATTCTAGACGATACGGGTTGGAGAGAACATGCTTATATCTAGATCACCTGGTATCACCAGTATTCTAGACGACACGGGTTGGAGAGAACATGCTCATATCTAGATCACCTGGTATCACCAGTATTCTAGACGACACGGGTTGGAGAGAACATGCTCATATCTAGATCACCTGGTATCACCAGTATGTTAGACGACACGGGTGGGACAGTGCATTCTAACATCCAGATCACCTGGTATCACCAGTATTTTAGACGACACGGATGGGACAGAACATGCTCACATCTAGATCACCTGCTATCACCAGTATTCTAGACGACACGGGTGGGACAGTGCATTCTCACATCTAGATCACCTGGTATCACCAGTATTCTAGACGACACGGGTGGGACAGTGCATTCTCACATCTAGATCACCTGCTATCACCAGTATTTTAGACCACACGGATGGGACAGAACATGCTCATATCTAGATCACCTGCTATCACCAGTATTCTAGACGACACGGGTGGGACAGTGCATTCTCACATCTAGATCACCTGGTATCACCAGTATGTTAGACGACACGGGTGGGACAGAATATGCTCACATCTAGATCACCTGCTATCACCAGTATTCTAGACGACACGGGTGGGACAGAACATGCTCACATCTAGATCACCTGCTATCACCAGTATTCTAGACGACACGGGTGGGACAGTGCATTCTCACATCTAGATCACCTGGTATCACCAGTATGTTAGACGACACGGGTGGGACAGAATATGCTCACATCTAGATCACCTGCTATCATCAGTATTCTAGACGACACGGGTGGGACAGAACATGCTCACATCTAGATCACCTGTTATCACCAGTATTCTAGACGACACGGGTGGGACAGTGCATTCTCACATCTAGATCACCTGCTATCACCAGTATGTTAGACGACACGTGTGGGACAGAACATGCTCACATCTAGATCACCTGCTATCACCAGTATTCTAGACGATACGGGTGGGACAGTGCATTTTAACATCTAGATCACCTGGTATCACCAGTATGTTAGACGACACGGGTGGGACAGAACATGCTCTCATCTAGATCACCTGCTATCACCAGTATTCTAGACGATACGGGTTGGAGAGAACATGCTCATATCTAGATCACCTGGTATCACCAGTATTCTAGACGACACGGGTTGGAAAGAACATGCTCATATCTAGATCACCTGGTATCACCAGTATGTTAGACGACACGGGTGGGACAGTGCATTCTAACATCTAGATCACCTGGTATCACCAGTATGTTAGACGACACGGGTGGGACAGAACAGGCTCTCATCTAGATCACCTGGTATCACCAGTATTCTAGACGATACGGGTTGGAGAGAACATGCTCATATCTAGATCACCTGGTATCACCAGTATTCTAGACGACACGGGTTGGAAAGAACATGCTCATATCTAGATCACCTGGTATCACCAGTATGTTAGACGACACGGGTGGGACAGAACATGCTCATATCTAGATCACCTACTATCACCAGTATTCTAGACGACACGGGTTGGACAGTGCATTCTCACATCCAGATCACCTGGTATCACCAGTATGTTAGACCACACGGATGGGACAGAACATGCTCACATCTAGATCACCTACTATCACCAGTATTTTAGACGACACGGGTGGGACAGAACATGCTCACATCTAGATCACCTGCTATCACCAGTATTCTAGACGACACGGGTGGGAGAGAACATGCTCACATCTAGATCACCTGGTATCACCAGTATTCTAGACGACACGGGTGGGACAGTGCATTCTCACATCTAGATCACCTGCTATCACCAGTATGTTAGACGATCACGTGTGGGACAGAACATGCTCACACCTAGATCACCTGGTATCACCAGTATTCTAGACGACACGGGTTGGAGAGAACATGCTCATATCTAGATCACCTGGTATCACCAGTATTCTAGACGACACGGGTTGGAAAGAACATGCTCATATCTAGATCACCTGGTATCACCAGTATGTTAGACGACACGGGTGGGACAGTGCATTCTCACATCTAGATCACCTGGTATCACCAGTATTTTAGACGACACGGATGGGACAGTGCATTCTCACATCTAGATCACCTGGTATCACCAGTATTTTAGACCACACGGATGGGACAGAACATGCTCACATCTAGATCACCTACTATCACCAGTATTCTAGACGACACGGGTGGACAGTGCATTCTCACATCTAGATCACCTGCCATCACCAGTATTTTAGACGACACGGATGGGACAGAACATGCTCATATCTAGATCACCTGCTATCACCAGTATTCTTAGACGACACGGGTTGACAGTGCATTCTCACATCCAGATCACCTGGTATCACCAGTATGTTAGACCACACGGATGGGACAGAACATGCTCACATCTAGATCACCTACTATCACCAGTATTCTAGACGACACGGGTGGGACAGAACATGCTCACATCTAGATCACCTGCTATCACCAGTATTCTAGACGACACGGGTGGGACAGAACATGCTCACATCTAGATCACCTGGTATCACCAGTATTCTAGACGACACGGGTGGGACAGTGCATTCTCACATCTAGATCACCTGCTATCACCAGTATGTTAGACGACACGTGTGGGACAGAACATGCTCACATCTAGATCACCTGCTATCACCAGTATTCTAGACGACACGGGTGGGACAGAACATGCTCACATCTAGATCACCTGCTATCACCAGTATTCTAGACGATACTGGTGGGACAGTGCATTCTAGCATCTAGATCACCTGGTATCACCAGTATGTTAGACGACACGGGTGGGACAGAACATGCTCTCATCTAGATCACCTGCTATCACCAGTATTCTAGACGACACGGGTGGGACAGTGCATTCTCACATCTAGATCACCTGGTATCACCAGTATGTTAGACGACACGGGTGGGACAGAACATGCTCACATCTAGATCACCTGCTATCACCAGTATGTTAGACGACACGGGTGGGACAGAACATGTTTACATCTAGATCACCTGATAGCACCAGTATACTAGACCACACGGATGGGACTGAACATGTTCACATCTAGATCACCTGGTATCACCAGTATTCTAGACGACACCGGTGGGACAGAACATGCTCACATCTAGATCACCTGGCATCAGTATTCCCAAAACACATGTGTGACAGAAAACCATCACATCTAGCTCTGACTGGCAAATTTATTCACATTAGAATTTGTTCAGTGGCTCCGTTCATGCCGATGAACCGGGTTCGATTCCTGACAAGGATACAAAGCGTGTGGCGCCCATTTCCGAGGTTCCCCGTCGTAAGTAGCGTGGAACGATAATATGATTACTTAGTGACCCGATACCGTCCAAATCAAAGACTGGCAAAAAGAAACATTAGTGACCAAGTTTCAGATCTCTACCACCCGTTCATCAATAATGTTTTGAACGGAGTCGTCAAGGACTCCCAACTATGCAGGACGGAAGAAGGGAAGTAACTCCTGTCGGTTTATCTCAGCCACGAAATGTGATTTTTACCTTTGTTCGGTGATTTTATTAACTCTTTTGACATGATGCTTTTCAGTGACAATACTTTTCACTTGGAGAAACTCTTCTAGTTTAAGATTACATTTTCTTTACCTCATGTATTGCGGTGATATGATAGTTCCTTAAATTCTTGGCAACATGCCCAAGTTCGATATCCATATTACTCCTCACCAACTTCTGAGGAGAAGGCATACGAAATGAAGTTGTACTTATCACGCAGTAATATAAGCCGAATTATACTTTACACATGTAATGATGTCACATGTAAGATACACCACGCAGATAACTGTCAGACGAATAACACTGAACATCTCTGTGACATGGACATGTGCACATATCTGTCTCTCAGATAATAATGATAATAAAAAATAAATAATAATAGTAATAATGCCTAATGATATTGGCATTTTTTATGATATTGGCATGACAATTGGGCTCGACAAACGTAATAATATTGATTTGAAACGTGGCAAGGTAGTTAATGATGGCTCAGTCAGGGTTACAAGGGGGAGTTATTGAGCATCTTGTGGAAGATCAGACCTACACTTATATCTTTGAATGCAAGTTCGAGACAGCTCCAGAATGCCTAAATTTAAAGAAAACTTCGGGCCGAGTACAAAATCTCGATAAAAAGAAAATCTGAGCTCAGAGCTAGGAAGTGTTCGAAACAAGCTTCGAGGCCACCAATAAATTTGCTGTAGCCAGTCCCTCTCCTATTCCTTTGGAGTAGTTGATTGGACGAAACAAGATATCAGAGTCTTGACCGTCTGACCAGAAGGATCATGTCTGATAACAGACCCACCACCGTCGTTCCTCTCTCAACCGTGTATATATGCCAATCAACCCTGGAGGGACGGGGCTTGATTAATGTGGAGAGCTCTTCATGATAGAATTTTATTGTGTACTTTTGCACATATTTATTTATCAGATGATCCCCTGCTTTTGATGGCTGTCAAGACTCATGATGAAAGCAAGGAATTCCACAGCTATTTTAAGCGTGCCAAGGTTGCTGGACCAGAATCTGAAATTTGAGGTTGATTTTGTTTGAGGAAGATGTACCGTTGGACAGTATAGCGATAGGAGTAAACCAAGTGAAGTCACGGG
>NW_025765933.1:0-57500 GCF_003918875.1 Haliotis rubra
TAAAAGGACTAGCGAGTGAGTAATGAATATTGACATTATAACCAGTCTGTAAATAACATTCAAATTCACATATAGAATTATTGGAATTTTTTAAAACCATTTTGAAAAAATAGAACATCCTCCCATAACATATGTGGGACATTTCAACGTCCCCTCCACTTAAAAAATAGCTCTGGGCATGACCCATTCCTTGCCTGGATGTCATCTAAAGATGGGTCTATCTCTGCCTCATAGTAATTGATACAGGTCTCAACACATTTGACCTAACCAGACGGAACAAACTAAGAATGCAGCCACAAGTGCAAGGTGTAGATTTACTGTAAGATGATGTTTTGTATATGTTTGCACACATAGAGTTTACATTAAATAGCACACATAAAATTTCAGCGATTTGTTTTTTGACATTTTATTTAAAAAAACGATGGAATGTTTTATTTTTTCTATTCACAGTATTTATTTCAACTGTTTCATGACAGATTCATTTCAGAAAAGCTTTACTACACTGATTCGGGCAACCACAAAAGCTGCTTCCCTACTCTAACAGCCTGTTCATACTGTAGTAGACACAGGCTTCAGAGTTGTTCGGAGTTGAGCTTAATACTTCAAACTGTACAATTTTTAAAATCCTATATTAATCCTGCTTTGCAGCACAAAAGTAATTTTAAGCATACAATAACCAAAATTGATGGCTCTTCAGGCTCATTTAAAATTTATAATCAGACAATACTGTTAAAATGAGCATAAAATTAAAGTCATTTCAGTGAACTATCATGTAACATATGTTATATTTGGGATTACACTTTCTTAGTAAAGTACATGTGTATTCTAGTATCATGGTCACATTGGTGGAATGATTTATAAGGAAAATTTGTGTAAATTATTACTCCAAATAATTTATACAGAAATTCATTACTAATTATTCCACCATGATAGAACGCTAACTTTGTGTGTATGTAATTGTAATAGCATTTTGTTAAATTTCATTGATAAAACATGCAACTTTTTAATCATGCCTCAAGTAAGGTGATATGTATTGCTACATGAGATATACTGGAAATCATCACAAGGACTGCCTTGATTTCACAACAACACCATAAAAACGTGGGACTTACTGTTCATGTATTCTTTCATGTGCAGGGATAGCTACTTTTTTCTTCTTGATAAACGAAGGGACAACCCTGATCTGAGAATCCGTCTGCCTGAAATACAAGTTTTATTAGCATGAAGTCATACTTATGATTTGTTTTGGTTCATTTCAAACTTTTGTTTAATGAAGGACACTAAAAACAACAGTATGTAATCCTTTAGCCTTGTAGTAACTGAGCAGCCCTTTAGACAACTTGTATTGTAGCAAACAACATCTACAAAGTTTGTATCTCACTATGTAAGTACATGTAGTCCAAAAGGATAAGGCTATTATATCCTTTTTCTTTTGAGAAGATGTATCAGAATTGAATTAGATGCTTTATTGGCAGTTTAGAAGATGCATGCTATCTTATGAACATAGAGAATTTTCTGGGTTTCATATTCTTTTTATTGAGCTGTAGAAATTACTGTAGAACTAAAGAACAGTAACTTTCTAGAACTGTTCAACAGTTACTGTTGTTTAGTTCTACCTGATGATGGGGTCAGAAGAAGCCCTGAAACATTGTACCAAACAATAAAATGAGGATGAAACCCAGAAAATTCTCTATCAGGGATTGGGAAGGGCAGGGGCCATGGGCCATTTTGCACACTAGAATACAAAACAGCCCATTAAAATTTGGAAGTTTACTATTGATACAAGGGTAGTGCCCATTCTAAATTCAGAAAATGGCTAATAATCCTGAAAATGGCCCATTGTAAAAGTTCTCTATCCCAATCCCTGCTCTATGTTCAGAAATAAATTGTTTGATATGTTTGTGAAAGGATTGATAGTCCTGACACAATTGGGTGAAAAGCCTTGTTTGTGTTGTTGACTACATAGACCAATCAGGCTAGTACTTACTTGAATTCTTCATTGTTGGTTACAACCTCCTCCTGTGAGTACTTACTTTCCTGCCCTGCAGAAAAAAAGAAAAAGGAAAAGTAAAACAACTGGACATTCAATTTAAAGAATGTAATATAAGTTGTGCTGACTGTCATTAACACATACATACCCCAGGTGCCAGATGCCAAGCTGGAATGATTGCTGACTGCTGCGTTAAACAACAGACCCCCCCCCAAAAAAAACCAACAACAACAACAACAACAACAAACAAACCCAAAAACAACAGCCTCATAAACAGGTGTCAGGTACTAGTGTCATGGCTCATGATGGATGATATATGCTTTCATTTACATTGGTCAAGAAACCAGATCCACATTTTCACCCCTCAATAAGTTCAGAATTGCTGGATTATTACAGAAAGACACAAATTCATTGTAACTAGGGCTCTCACGAGTCCAAAATTTGGGACTCGAGTACTCGAGGTGTCAGACCCGACTCGGACCCGAGTACCCGACAATTTGGATGCTTATCTGAAACCAACTTTCAAGCATACACGTAGCTGTTCCAACTTCCAATCTACGAATAATGCAACATGTATATGTGAATACAAACGTTCCTGAATAAAGCAATTGGTATTCAATGTCAATGGAAGTATCTATTACCTTTTTATTTGCAAACAGAATGTGAAGGCAACGTAAGTGTCACTGTGACCCAGTTCTACGCGATCAATTATGTGATTAATATTCATGAGCTGGGCCGGTGATACCTTATTACGCCTGTAAATGCTGTAAAATGATTGGATGTGTCCGGGAAAAGAAACCAATCAATCTACTTCTCTTTTCTTTTGGTTTTAAGTTTGACTGCGCTTTCAAGATTATCTAATATTAATATGTCGTTGCAGTTATGACATATTAGCAACTTTTAAACATTAACCTGGACGATAAGTCACATAATCAATTAACCTTAATCACGGTTAAAATGTGGCAAAACACGTTCCAAAGCTGGAAGATACATAGATAAAGCGTTCATTGATTGGTGCTGCATTAGATACTAGTATCTTGTAAAGATGGATCGACTATGGAACTTAAAGAATATGTAAAACAGGATTGATGTTTATTTGAGACTTCTTATAATGAAAACGGTTTGGTTTCAAACTAAAGACTAACCATTTATTGAGTAACACTACGCTGTATTTCTTCTTCCGAAACTCTGCTGAACGGAGATCACGTCAATGGTATTCATTGTGATTAAAATTTTCACTATTAAGGATATAGGTCTCCAAGTGTGAATGTTATTTTGAATGCGTATGTATGTGTAGATTGTTGAATATGTAACACTGAAATACGCTGGATAAGAACGACTGAATATCTATGTAGAAAACAAGTTGTTCAAACATAGGTATAGTGGGCAGGGACAGTGATACAGCCGTGAGTGGTTACGCTTGTCCACGCGTCCGTAGTTAGGGCAACGGCAGGTACTGTTTTGGGTACTGATATTTTGTTCTCCTTGCAAACTTCATACGACATTATGAGGTAGTTGTGAATTGCGGCAGTACATGGGACCTGGTAATTTGGGTTCAATGGTTCACAGAAAGCCCTGAAACCCTCCCTTTTTAACAAGACTTAATGGTCGCATATCCTTAACGCGCATAAGCATTGCTTTTTGCGTAATACCTTCATACCATTTCCTGTCAACAGGCTTGCGACTTTTGCTATCAAACTTACCAAACTGCCCCAGCGTTGCTTGTTGAGCTGGTTTTCTGTCTACAGTGCTATATTGTGGGTGCTTACAGGACAAATGCTTGTGTAAATAAGGGAAACGCCACAAAGACGGCATTTCGTATTTTGGCCACTAAATCAAGATACAAATGCGTCCAGACATTGGATTTTTTCTCACGATCATCCATCTTGATTGCATGAGATGTTTAGAGGTATCTCCCCTGCGAGTCTTCGAGTCCATTCAATTGGACTCGAGTCCTGCTTTACCCGACTCGGCCCCGAGTACTCGTGAGAGCCCTAATTGTAACAGCTGTGTCATACTGAATATCTCTCAAAATAATACACAGCACAGAGATCAATCTGTGACATCAGGGTACTAACAAAACTCAATCTGTGACATCAGGGTACTAACGAAACATAATCTGTGACATCAGGGTACTAACAAAACACAAACTGTGACATCAGGGTACTAACAAAACACAAACTGTGACATCAGGGTACTAACAAAACACAATCTGTGACATCAGGGTACTAACAAAACACAATCTGTGACATCGGGGTACTAACAAAACACAATCTGTGACATCAGGGTACTAACAAAACAATCTGTGACATCAGGGTACTAACAAAACACAATCTGTGACATCAGCATACTAACAAAACACAATCTGTGACATCAGGGTACTAACAAAACACAATCAGTGGTAAGAGTTTCATAGGATTTGAGGGGTGGTGGGGTAGCTTAATGGTTAAAGCGTTTGCTTGTCACGCCGCGTACGATATCCTCACATGGGTACAATTTGTGAAGCCCATATCTGGTGCCCCTACCGTGATATTGCAGGAATATTGCTAAAATAGTGTAAACTAAACTCACTCACTCACATACTCACTCATAGGATTTGAACCCCAACATCACAATATTATTCATTTTAGGGGACAGTTGACAAGAATGATAAAATATCTCTCTTACTTATTATTACAATTTCACAATTTTATTACTTTACAGGACCCTTAAGTTTCCTGAGAAGACCCTTGAAATGAGCAATTAGGGGTCTGCTCGATTTCCGTAACTGTAACGTCTTTCACTCTTCCTAAAACATTATTATCCCATACTTTGGTCCTAAAATCCCACAAGAGTTGCTGATGTGACTTAAACACAAAACTTAAAGGTCATCACATGCAACGTAAAACACAACTTTGCAGATTCTGATACCTTTCGGTATGGACTTACCGAAACAAAGCGTAAAAAATGCAAATTCAACTTATAAAGTTGAAAAATAACGCGATGAAAAAAAACGCGCGAAATCGGAGTTCAAACGTTTCACTAATTTTCCCCAGACTTTTCTGGGGAATACGGGTTTCAACAGCTGGGCTGCGCTCATAGCACGTGCGCAGTGAAATAGGTTCGCGCAACTTGGAAGCGGGCTGTCTGGTGAATACTCGGTGAAGGCTTTGGTGTGAGCTATTTTCATAATGTTTTGTTGATATCTCACAGGCGCGAGCTTTTTATATGTTATGACAGTAAATAAACTGTTTATATAATTTCATTTGTCTATTTCACCACACGTTCTTCTTACCGAGTCACTTTCTCAGGTCGATACTTAAAAGCAATGTCATTATTTAGCGTTGACACAATTTCTAACTGTGATATAGATATGTCGTTGTCACAGACAAAACTCAATGTCTTGTTTTATTGACACCTGTGTGTCTGCCTGCCTGTCTGCTAATGACAATATTCAATACACAACTGCGATCACTGACCACATGCAATTTGAACTTAACACCAATCAGGCTATACACCATAAACAAAACGCATTGATTTATGGCCCGAGTTCTGTCTCTGTCACATTATGTAATTACACAGACAGGCAGGTGTGATACTTGAACACATGACATGTTATGATGTCTGTTGATTGCAAAATGTTATACACAAAAAATGAGCATGTATTTACAAAACCCAACATCTCTATATATACACACACAATCAGCCGTGAAGGCGGCATCTGCTAATGAACCAGCCGTTACACTTGAGTGCACACTCGACCGCTCTGACTGGGTTCGGTATCCCGGCTGCTTCGTTTCGAGGGAGGTAAACCCAAGTACAAAATATTGCACTTTTGATTTGCGATTATACGCTTATAATTCTGTTTATTTGTTTTTTCATAATCAGCAATGCATATTATATGTCATGAAGAAGTGATAATTGTGTTTTAATTATGTTTGATTTTTTGGTTGCATGTGACCTTTAAGAAAACACACTTTGCACTCAACCTGAAATAAATGTTTCAGTGCCTGAACATGAGTGTTTTATCCTACACAACGAAGACAACAAAGACTTGGACATGTCACTGGATCAGCTTGTATTATGACAATTATCCCTGACACTACCTGTCTTTGTGAGCAATCACACATGCAGATTATTGATGCTTCAAGTAAGTAAATACAATTGATGTTTAGTTATGTGACTGTGGTATTAATTATCCAAGGTAACTCCAACTGGGCCATACCACATAACATATGTAAGCTAAAGACCTTATAACTCCATGATATTCTACAATGGTAGCCATATGCCTACCATTTAGCTGGAAAGTTAATCTAGGCTTGTTTCTTGTCACAAAACAATATAAACCTATTATTCTAACATGATATTTAATCTCTTCCAAAGAATGCAATATGTAATACACTGGTGACACAGAATACAGAGAATTAATTAAGGAGCTTTTGGGCAGATAGAACATATTCTAGATATGTACTAGTGACCTGAAACACTTAACACAACATTCCATAACCTTGACATGATATGGTGTAACCTTGTGATGATATGGTGTAGCCTTGAGTTGATGTGGTGTAACCTTGTGATGTCGGATGAACCTTGACATGATATGGTGTAACATTGTGATGATATTGAGCAACCTTGTGACGATATGGTGTAACCTTGTGATGATATCATATGGTGTAGACTTGAGATGATATGGTGTAACCTTGTGATGATATGGAGCAACCTTGTGATGATATGGTGTAGGCTTGAGATGATATGGTGTAACTTTGTGATGATATGGAGGAACCTTGTGATGATATGTCGGAACCTTGTGATGATACGGTGTAACCTTGTGATGATATGTTGAGGCTTGAGATGATATGGTGTAATCTTGTGATGATATGGAGCAACCTTGTGATGATATGGTGTAACCTTGAGATGATATGGTGTAGGCTTGAGATGATATGGTGTAACCTTGTGATGATATGGGGCTATCATATGAATGTGTGTGGTATGAAATTTTAATATTTGAAAGCTCTTAAGTCAGTCATAATGAAAAAGAAAGGTACCTACCTTTTGAGGGACATTTTCTTTTCTTTCCCCTTCCTCTTGCCCTGTTGTTCATGACTACTAATTCTACCAACAACAGAAAACAGTGTACTACTTAGTCGAGATAAGTGCTAGAAGAAAAGAATAACCACAACCTTATGCAGACATTATTGAGTCATAGTGAAGCCTTCTTGGTTTGAAAAGTGTTCAAGTCTAATTTATGATTATATTGTACTTTGTAATCATGACATATGAGACCGTGGTCCATGGGTATATTGTTCGAGTCCCTGTTCGGGCGCCAAATGAGGCCCTGGTCACTCTTGTCTATCTCGCATCATCCAAAAAAGTAAAAAACATTAAAGATACAAAGGCACACTCCAATGACTTTTCACAAAAGCAATATGTTTTATCTAAATGTTGCTTTTGTCACTCTGCAATGTGTGTTAAATAGAAAGGTAAAACCCAATATGGCCAAACACAAATCAATCTCTTTGGAGTGATTTGGTGTATCATTCCTCCTATTTGTAGCCTCAATTTGTGGTTATATTTCAGGTGCGTGGATACTGCTGATTGGGTGCTTGGCAACTGGTTTAACAGTTGTGTGTTCTACAGTGTTTATGGAATATGATGGGGAGGGGGTCACTTACTTTGAACATAAATTTTAGGAGGGCCATTGACATTGTACATGCTTCTCCATACAAATCATCATATATAACTGGATGCCTCTGCACTATACCCAGATGTGCTCGATGTAGGCCTTGGCTGGAAGTTGCTTCGTTTGCAAAAGATCTATTAACAAAACAGAAAAGTGTAGCCAAGGTGCACATCCAGAAGACAAAATTGTCAGATGGAATGAGGCATTAGGGTCCATTGTTCTGCCATAAGATCTTATCTAATCACATTTAAAACTACAGTACCCAGTAATAACAACAATGTAAACTTATTTTGAAAAATGGAATAGTAATAAGCATTGTCCATTATTTTAAGCAACTGGAGCAAGTTTGTGACTGTGAAGAACTGAAGAAGTTTGAAAGCAAAGATTTTGAAGAGACGGTATCATTGACGGGTTGAATGGGAACATCCACATGTAAAACCCATTTTGTTTGGAATGAACATATACAAAAATTACTCTTTAACTACTTTTGAAGATTAGATAAGAGACACATGTTTATTGTCCACCTAATACCTGGCTGTTTATTCCCAAGCGTCTGAAATGAGTCTTGTTTTCGTCGTCTGCTGCAACCGGAAGTTAGATGCCGTAAACCATTATTGGAGTTGTGTCTAAACACGTTACGACATTTCATAATAAATGTATATATGAAAGATTTATTAGAATTTTGAGTGCATCACGTTGAATACTGGCTTTGTTTGCTTTGTCAGCAAGATAAATAAAAATGTACTCATGACTTACTTTAAGTCGTGAAACGAGACGCACCAAAATAACTAGAAAGTAAACCGGGTAAATTCGCATTTATGACATACTCTTATATAATCTATCAATCACGCAATTTGTAAGCACTATTGGAGTGTGGTACAACTGAATCCAAACACTTTGACGTTTCAGTCGCTGCTTGGTGTAGTAGTTCGAGCACCAGATTCGTCCGTTTACGACCTCTACAGTAACCCATACTTGTCGTAAGAGACGACTAACGGGATCGGGTGGTCAGGCTGGTTGGCTTGGTTGACACATGTCATCGGTCCCCAATTGCGCAGATCGATGCTCGTGCTGTTGATCAATGGATTGTCTGGTCCAGACTCGATTATTTACAGACCACCGCCATATAGCTGGAATATTGCTGAGTGCGGCGTAAACCTAAACTCACTCACTCCGTTTACGACCAAATTGATCTTTCTTTTAACAAGGAGACAACGGGCATGGTTACAATGCAAATATTATATGACATACAGATTCACAGTCTAAGTAAACTTAGGCTCAGTATTATTCGTTTACGTTTACTTAGACTGTACAGATTCACTGACCATGTTCGATACTACGGTCAAACTAGACAACGTTATCGTAAGTGTCATCAGTACGTGTTATTATCTACGATAGCTGGAAAGGGTATACAATTGGGAACGAAAGTCACAATTAAGCATTCTTTGGCTGTCTAGAAAATTCACCCAGGTAAGCAACTTTACTTTGGACTATTTTCTTAAAATCTTAATGCTATCATGTCAGTTTAATCTATCTTACCGTAACTACATGTTACCATCCTTGGCACTACCTTCAGGTCTATGTGGAACGTGGAATCCTTGCAGGTATCTCTCAGATACTCTGTATTACTGAACGTAGAGAATTTTCTGTGTTTCATCTTCTTGTATATTGTTTGGTACAACGTTTCAGGGCTTGTTCTGGACCCATCATCAGTTACTGTTCTTTAATTGTACCTGATGATGGGTAGTGTTGTCAGCTATTTTGTACATGAATATATTTAAAAAATGATGCTTAAAACGTATGGGTGGGTGAATCATTGACTTTATACATGACACGCAGGTGGGGTCACTGACTTTGTAGATAAATCTTAAGGGTTTCATTCACATTGTACATGCCTCTCCATAAAAATCATCATCACCAGTCCTAGCCATACATTATGAACGGATCCCTGGCACAACGGGTTTGAGCTGCCATCGACAGCAACTCTCTGATTGGTTCTTTGCAATTTTAGCCACGCCTACGTTTAACAAACATAACTGTCTGTTTCAAATGGATGTAAACCTTCTAAAAAGACAACCAACATTTGTTTTAAATAATGATAATTTTGTCGGAAACATGGTGACAAATACATCATTAAACATTTGAAGTAATTATTTTTTATAACTGTTTGTGACAGTGTAATGCCGTCTTTAGTATTATCCTACTTGCGACTAGACACGGCGGCGGTCTCAAACAGAATGATTTTAGATTCAAATATCCCGCGCAGATTTCCAAATTTGAATGCAGAATGTGGGCGTGGTACAAAGCAGAACTTTCACTTAATCCAATCACTCGCGCTTGGTCCAAAAACATTACGCTCTGGTCGCTGTTGATTGGTCGATGAATTTACAATAATGTATGGCTATATTCACTGTCGTTAGTACGTAATAGTGAGTGAGTTGGGTATAATGCTGCGTTAGGGGCGGTGGGGTAGCCTAGTGGTAAAAGCGTTCGCTCGTCACGGGTTCGATTGCCCAAATGGGTATAATGCGCGAAGCCCATTTCTGGTGTCCCCCGCCGTGATGTTGCTGGAATTTATTGCTAAAAGCGGCGTAAAACCATACTCACTCACTCTTAGTCTTGTGTGTGCAGACTTATGAAACATAAGGGGCGGTGGCGTAGCGGAGTGGTTAAAGCCTTCGCGCGTTTCACCGAAGACCCGGGTTCGAATCCCCACATGGGTACAATGCGTGAAGCCCATTTCTGGTGTCCCCCGCCGTGATATTGCTGGAATATTGCTAAAAGTGGCGTAAACCCATACTCACTCCCTCAGTGCCAACGATATATTTTCGATTCTTTCTGTAAAGAAGAACTTGACCAACCTCCTTATAACATTGGGACGAGGGTCATATAAGCCATACACGATCAAAATGAAATGTTATAATCATATTACAGTTACTAAAATATTATCACAGGATATTCAATTTAGGATGCGATGTGGTGCATTTATTTCACTCTTCAATAGTAAGAATATGCTGCATAAAATATATAATACTTTGCTTCAAACAACGATAATTCACGAAGCTGAAATAAAGAATTTAACATAAATTTAGAAATAAAACCAATATTAGCTCATAAGAAAACATTTGGTCAGATTAAGACGTGTGGAACCTTTTTCTAAAATAACATAAATGACACAACCATTCATTAAGACTTGATTTAACCTGTAACAATGTATTAACATAATTAATAATATTAAAGAAAATCAGGTGTTGCTAACAATCAGTTTATTTATACGAATACATTTCCACTGAGCAAACTAGCAATATATGATTAATAAATCATGAAAATACATAATCATAGTCCTTTAAACCATGAAGAATACAACCTCATTTCCTGTCTACCAATAACATACCAGCCACCACCTCTCTGGCTAAATATGATCATATTTTATCTGGTAAAATGCATCTAATTAGTCTGATGATGTGCAGCCGAGCGTCAGCCGAGAGTTCGGGCAATATGGGTTGCCGAAGCCCCCATCTGCCACCTTCCAAAACGTCGTCTCCGCTCGCTAAGTAACAGTCACACAACTTAAACTATTTACTTTGTCTATTGGAACATGATCCTAAAGTTGGTGTGCACTTTGTTTTGTACTGCAGTTTGTCTACGTTGACCGTATGCGAAGACTGACTGGGTGGTCAGGCTCGGTGATTCGACCGACTGCAAATATTGGTATATGTCTGTGTGTCTGTCCCTGACTTGAATATTTACAGGCCACCGTCATATATTGCATGATGGGCACTTCTTTATTCTCAAAGGCAAGAATTATTAGTTTAAATAATATTTTCTAGATTATATAAATCAAAAGAGTTGTCCGTATGAAAGGCGTCATAAGTTTGGTGAAGTTAAGCAACGTTGTGCGCGGGGAGTCTTTGGATGGGTGACCGTGTTTGGCAGCTTCACCCCTGAGAGTTTCTAGGACTGCCCCACACCGAAGCACATGTGATACATGTAGTCTCACCTTAAGCAAGTGAGTTCATCCAGCAGAAAATGGGTAGCCGATGAGATAAGTCATGTAACCATTAACCTCCTAGCACTTCACAGACAGCTTGGGTTATCCGGGGCAATAATAAAAACAGTTTATGCCCTTTAAGCATGCTTAGGCATGGATATATGCGCGGTATAAATATGCTATTATTATAAGAATGTCCGCTTATCTAGAGGGTATCTTAAAAGGATACAGCAAGGTTAGCGTTCCCAGTATGATACCGAAGTTGTGTTATATTCTGTGGCCCTGGTTACGTGGCTGGGATGTTGCTGACAGCAGCGTTCAGCAAAAGGCAGGAGTTCCTAACTCAGCTTCAACGCCGCTTCTGCTGTCAGTGACTTCCGATCTAGTTTACTGGTTCTGGTAAGTGGGAAGTTGTCGAAGAAGAGGACGTATTTCGGGACAACGTTGAGAGATGAAGACGGATCAAGTGCAAATTGTTTCTTGCAGAACACGATGACATCCTCCGCCGTTATTTCAGCACCCGGTTCAGGCTTCACGCATGCGCAGATCTCATGATGCATGATCTCATCAGGAACTGGAACAATGACCACCTGCTGCACTCCAGGACATGGCACCAGCACCTTCTCCAGCCACGTCGGGTAGATGATGTAGGCGCCGTGCATGATGGCGTCTGAACTTCTTCCCTCCACTACAATACTTCCGTCTTTATTCATATATCCAATATCACCAGTGTGGAACCAGCCATCTGACATAGGCAACACTTTGCTTTCATCACCGATGTAACCCATACTGAGTGTGTGAGTTTTCACAAGGATTTCTCCTCGGTTCTCATTCTCTGGAGCTGCTTCAGCCTCACAGGCTACTTTCACCTGTGCACCTGGGACAGGATACCCTGCGGTGTTGTCTATGAAGACATCAACACTGTCTTTGTTCACATTCAACGTTGCAGCAAGTCCTACTTCAGTAGAACCATAGACTGTCTGAAGCGAGTCTGATAGGAACCCTAATGCTCGAAGGTTCTCTTGCTTGATCGGCTGGCCTGCGGACATCAGGTTCTTGAACGGCGGTCTATTGAACCCCTTCTCCTTAGCTTTCTGGTACAAGAGTTCAATGTGAAATGGCATGGCGGCGAAAACGCTTACGTCCTCTTCATGAACGATATTCCATATCAGAGAAGCCAGATCTGCCACTGGTCCTGCTCCAACATCAACCAAAACACGAATACATCCATTACCTAGGTAGAAAGCTGGGTAACCGCCTATCCAACCCAGAGGTGCGGAGAGGAATATCTTTTCAGCTGTACCAACCTGAGCACTTTTAGTGAATAGATATGCATTGTTCAGGATGTTTCTGTGTGACTGTTTCACAAGTTTCGAGTACCCAGAGCTGCCAGATGTTGTAAATATTGACGCAAGGTCCGTTGACTTTGAGCCATCATAGACGTATGGCGGTTCTGATGTCAAACTTGCCAAGAAGCCATCCTTGTCCCTTTTAATTCGACAAAGCTGAACAATTTCCAATGGGCTGACGTGGTCCGACTGAACCTTTAAGTGGCCCATTCCTGATTCCAGGACAGAAAAATATTTCCGTAACACGTTCCAACCGCTGTCAGGTCCTTCAAGATCGGAAATTAAGATCTTACATCCTGTCCGTTTGATGCTGTCAGCAAGATCAGATCCATCTTCTCGAAGAACTTGGCCATTCATTGACACCGCTCCAGCCAGTTGTACTCCGAACTCAGCAACTATTCGCTCGGGACTGTTTGGGAGAGCAACACAGGCGGCGTCACCAGGCTTCAAGCCCATCTTGGTCAGTCTATGTGCAAATCTACTGGACATGTCCAACACGTCCCCCCTCGAAAGGACGAACCTTCCACCTGAACTCCAAAAGATGAATGCGGGCTTATTTGAATCAATACGTCCCCAATATTGGATTCTGTTGACGATTGTTTCATCATCAAACCTTTGATGGTCAGTGTCCGCCATATTGGTTGGTAGCTGGAACAAAGTTTACAGTTTTTAATTAGACTTCTATTTTGCATTTATCAAGTACTATACGTGATTAGCGCTGTTATAATTAAAATCAAATAATTTACTCAGATTCCTTACTTCTTATATCAAGATCTGATTACCTTCAACATAGGAGGTCGCATTACGTGATCTTCCTAATCAGCCAATTAGAATCGAGGTTTCTAAAGAGGATCGGAGGATTTACATCCGACTGGCTGAACAACCGATGCTTTTACTTTTAGATATGGCGGGCAAATGTACACGAGGTTCACCTAACGGAATCTTCTTTCTTTATACTAATGTGAATGACATAAACAAAATGGGTCCATTCGTGCGGGAAAAGCTGAAAGGTTACGGAAGCGAACGACTAGTGACGAAAGGATCAGGTTGGGGCTGAAACAACTGATATGGACATATGGATTTGTCAAATAACTATATGCAGATATACAATCAAACTAATCAATTTCAGCAGTTCGTTATAATTTCGCTACGATGCACAAAAACCCCACCAAAACAAGCAAACAAAAGAAAACCCCATATTCTCAGGCATACACACAAGGACACAGGGGCAATATGTTGTTGAATGAAATCCATAATGGTTTCATACAATTGGGTATCCGATCCTTACATTGTACATAGTGCACAGAAGCGAAGATTAAGTCAAAGAAATTAAGTTAATTCGCACATCACACCGCAATCTCCCACAACCGAAAAAGCGCGTACGCGCGCACACACAATCACACATACAGAATGCTACAGATGCTGAGCTCAACTACAAGGTGGCGATCTTCTCTTCTGTGTTTGTGTCTGTGTGCCTGTGTGTGACATGCATGTGTCTGTGTCCGTGCTCGCGTGCGTGCATACGGTGTGTGGGTGTGTGCATGGCTGACGCGTCAAAAAAGTGTGAATTAATCATATGTGATCCCTCTGTTATCATGAAACGTGTAGACCCGTCAAGATCCAGGTTAGAATTGATCTTCGCAACCCATGCTTATCTCATCCCGTGAAGATCCGTGTTAGAATTGATCTTCAGCAACTCATGCTTTTCTCACCTCGTGAAGATCCAGGTTAGAATTGGTCTTCAGCAAGCCATGCTTATCTCATCCCGTGAAGATCCGTGTTAGAATTGATCTTCAGCAACTCATGCTTTTCTCATCCCGTGAAGATCCAGGTTAGAATTGGTCTTCAGCAAGCCATGCTTATCTCATCCCCTGAAGATCCGTGTTAGAATTGATCTTCAGCAACTCATGCTTTTCTCATCCCGTGAAGATCCGGGTTAGAATTGGTCTTCAGCAAGCCATGGTTATCTCATCCCGTGAAGATCCGTGTTAGAATTGATCTTCAGCAACTCATGCTTTTCTCATCCCGTGAAGATCCAGGTTAGAATTGGTCTTCAGCAAGCCATGCTTATCTCATCCCCTGAAGATCCGTGTTAGAATTGGTCTTCAGCAGCCCATGCTTATCTCATTCCGTGAAGACCCGGGTTAGAATTGATCTTCAGCAAGCCATGCTTTTCTCACCTCGTGAAGATCAAGGTTAGAATTGGTTTTCGCAACCCATGCTTATCTCATCCCGTGAAGATCCGTGTTAGAATTGGTCTTCAGCAGCCCGTGCTTATCTCATTCCGTGAAGACCCGGGTTAGAATTGGTCTTCAGCAAGCCATGCTTTTCTCACCTCGTGAAGATCAAGGTTAGAATTGGTTTTCCTAACCCATGCTTTTCTCACCCCGTGAAGATCCGGGTTAGAATTGGTCTTCAGCAGCCCGTGCTTATCTCAATCCGTGAAGACCCGGGTTAGAATTGGTCTTCAGCAGCCCGTGCTTATCTCATTCCGTGAAGACCCGGGTTAGAATTGGTTTTCAGCAAGCCATGCTTATCTCATCCCGTGAAGATCCGTGTTAGAATTGATCTTCAGCAACTCATGCTTTTCTCACCCCGTGAAGATCCGGGTTAGAATTGTTTTCAGCAGCCCATGCTTTTCTCAAACCGTGAAGATCCGTGTTAGAATCAGTGTTTGAAATAACTGCCTGCCCGCTAGCAAAATGCTAGTTGACCTTTGCTCGGGCCTGTCAAAAGTTGCTGAAACTGGTCTGCCTGGCTAGTGATAATTTAGGAGCTGATCATGTCCTCAAAAACACAAACAAATAGTCAAATGCACGTTGTTACAAATAACTATCTAAATCGTAAGCAGTAACGTCATTGGTCAGATTCTGAAGTGCCAGAGTAAGACCCCAGTGAAGCCATTCACCACTGGTTGAAAGTAAAACCCAGGCGGCTAAGGAGGGTTTAGTCTGTCTCACAGTCCCTGAACCACATTATTGTCCCTTCAGCCTAGCCCTCCCTGCAGTGCTAAAGCCCTAAATGAAACAAGTCTAGATTTCCTAAGGTTCAGGTTCCTGAATCTCTGGGCTCACTGGGACTCCTTTTCAATTTAAATGGGTTCATTTGTTACTATCAAAATTATATATATTCAGGGACTAATCATTAGTCTAAGGAGGGTTCTACAACCCCAGGAATCTCAGGAAGTCAAAGATGATGAGCAGATAGATTTACATGTATATGAGGCAGAGGGTGGAGGAGATGGTGAGGCCCACAGCCCAAGATTCTGACTGACAGGTTCTATGATAGTGATGGCAGCATCTCAGACGCAGACAATAATGATGTGGAGGATTCTTCAAGTCATGATGCAATCATTCCCAATTAGAGTCGACAATTGCAGGCGTTGTGTTTGCAAGATGCGATTCATGAGGCCAAAAGCACTTTCAGATCTTTAAATACATTAATGATAACAAGTAGAGTATAGAAAACTAACACGCCATTGAAACATATGCCTAGTATGGATTGACATACATGGGTAGAGGGTACGGTTTTTCTGGTGTCGGTGAGTGACGTTCCCGTCAATAAAAGCTGCCTCTAAGATGACCACCGCTACCACAAGTCAAATGTAGTTAAGTTTTGAAAGCAATCAGGAACTGTTTACGAAAAAGACCCATCATATAAGCATGTGCAAACATACAACATTGCAATGTAAGCAACAAACAATCGTCAACAGCACGCGAGTAATTTACGTTATGTCAGATTGTATTACCCATAACTAAAAAACAAATACCAAATTTAGTGAGTGAGTGAGTTCAAATTTAAAGTCACTTTGGCAATATTTCAGCCATATCGTGACTAAAACAGTTCATATGTAACTACCTTATAATGTTATAATATAAAATCTGTCGCCAAAAGACAGTAAAACAACTAGCATATCACAGTTAGAGATTTAAAACTAGCATTGAACTTAAAATCATATACGATATAGTACAATACAATATAAAAGCTGGCTATAGATCACAGCAACTGAAGGTAGATCACCATACTCGGGACCATGGGGACTTACAGTACATTTGCTTCCTGCATGGGCCCTAGCTGGATTTACATCACCAACAACTGAAGGTAGATCACCATACTAGGGACCACGGGGACTTACAGTACATTTGCTTCCTGCATGGGCCCTAGCTGGATTTACATCACCAGCAACTGACGGTAGACCACCATACTCGGGACCATGGGGACTTACAGTACATTTGCTTCCTGCATGGGCCCTAGCTGGATTTACATCATCCCTTCAGCTGTCAGCGATTTAGATGTAATTAGCCATACATTAAAAATACACATATGCTACGATTAAAAAAGTGGAGAGTTTAAATTTACTTTGAATGTTTTGGGACTTACGTACCCTTTCAGGAGGACAATAATTTTACAGTGTTACAATACCCCCAAAATGTATGATTTGGGGCATTAAATGATATAGTTTAGATAACAAGCTGGTTATGTGTACGAGAGATACAGGTTAGTTGAACACAGAACAGTAAATGTTCGTTTTAAAGACCGACTTTTTAAGAACGTAATCACACGTGACGGTGATGATGTTGTAACGTTGCTGCGAAGCGTCATGGGACCATTGGTTACTTTGAAACAACATTTCCTTCTGTAGTAATACAGCATCGACGCAGATACACAGCCGCAGAACCCGGATGATCACTTTAGATAAACACAATGTAATTTACATTTAATTGACAGTTAGAATGGTCCATGACGTTACATGAAAAACCCCAAGGTCACCAAAAATCACGTGTTAGTACCCGTTTGAATGTCTGCATGCGAGCAGAGCGATGCTCATTCTATGGATTCCATTGTCGATCATGCCACTTTTTGGCCCTAACGTAAATTACTAAAGGTGTTACGTAAATTTCATACGAATATTTCTTTCGGAATCATTACGATAAAACGATTTTACATGTTGATGAAATTGAAGTGTACGTTTTGTCAACTATACAGATTGTTCTTTTACTTACTCTAAATAAGTATGGGTCCAAAAGTAAACAAATGCTTTATTCCAATTTGTAATTGTTGCTTGTAGAGATCTCAATGTCTCATTGTGTGATTGTTGCTTGTAGATGTCTCAATGTCTCATTGTGTGATTGTTGCTTGTAGATATCTCAATGTCTCATTGTGTAATTTTTGCTTGTAGATATCTCAATGTCTCATTGTGTAATTTTTGCTTGTAGATGTCTCAATGTCTCATTGTGTAATTGTTGCTTGTAGATGTCTCAATGTCTCATTGTGTGATTGTTGCTTGTAGATATCTCAATGTCTCATTGTGTTATTTTTGCTTGTAGATGTCTCAATGTCTCATTGTGTGATTGTTGCTTGTAGATATCTCAATGTCTCATTGTGTAATTTTTGCTTGTAGATGTCTCAATGTCTCATTGTGTAATTTTTGCTTGTAGATATCTCAATGTCTCATTGTGTAATTTTTGCTTGTAGATGTCTCAATGTCTCATTGTGTGATTGTTGCTTGTAGATATCTCAATGTTGCACCACTGTCTCGGCCATATTTACAGAAAAAATATTCACTTCTCTTTTGATTACATATCTGGTGTAAAGATTTTTACTGTTTTTGTCATCTATGGCGTTTGATCAAAATTCAGTCTTTGAATTTAACCAGAACGTAAGTTACAAGGTAATATACGTCACGCAGTAGAACTGTAAGATGGTATAGATGTTTAACAGTTAAATCCAAAATATATGCATTCCCATTTTGTATGATTCCTTGGCGTTTTCGTGAAAGGGAACGTTTTATTTTCAGGCTTCTGATTTTAATCTTTGATACAATGGAAATGTGCTATGCGTGGTTTAGTCAATTTTGGATCTTGAACAGGTATTATGTGGCGTCAACAGTGTGAAATACGCTTTACTGAGTATACATTCTTTATGTTTTTCAGGTGTATTAATTGTTTCTTTATTCGATGTTTGAATAAAAAAAAAAGAACAAAAGAGTTCATTTTCTCGCGGTTTATCTTGGTACTACTACTAATCCATGAACGTAAATTACTTGGGCGCTTACGGGTACCTTACTTCAAACTAGTGCTGCAAGTTTAATAATGTTCACTGAGTGCTGAAAAAGTACAGACTGTTCAATTACAAATTGTAGTTATGGAGAAAAAATTTTGGACTGAAGTGATTTTGTTTTTCTTCACTATCCTCTCTGAATTGTGCAGTTTCGTTGGGAATGACTGGATGACTGAAGTCCGTAAGATAATTTAATATGAAGATAATTTGAAAATATATGGGTATTCTTAGAGTGTGTCCCATCAATGTCAGAGACTCAAGAATTAATAGTCTGAAACAATTATGTTGTGAAATGAATACTCTAACTAAGCCTCATTTACTCAGTGCGCATAGTGGCTGCAATAGTTGTATGGTCCCCAGGGAGTTGAGATTGATAATACGAAGTGCCGTTGAGATTGACATCCAATGACCGAGGGAAAAACCAAAGCGCCTGTGAGCAGCCGAGCTGAAACTCGGCGCTATATAAATAACTTATACTAGACTATGAAATCAACAAACATAAAACGTTTACTATTACCAAGACGAGTATCATGTCCAGACATATCAAAACTGTTTTGTATGTTTGTTTAGCCAACCGTGACGGGGCGGTCTGACAGAAGTCATCTCATGTTCTGCCAGTCCAGACAGTTTCGGGTCCAAACATTTCCATAGAACACGTGAGCAGATGGAAGTAAATGTCCCTTGAGAATATATGTGTACCGCTCACTGTTCATATTCCCTTCAAATTCACAGAGGGGCGTTGCCCCTAACACAGATATGCCACCCCACACGTTAAATTTCGGATTGTATTTGGGGCGCTGATACTAGGGGTGGGTATTGCAGAGAATTTTCATATTGCGATATATTGCGATACGGAAGCATATATTGCGATATGTATTGCAATATATTGCAAGAATTATTTTTTTAACAAAAACTATTTATAATCGAGTTAATGCTTGATTATAAAGCAAAAACACAACAAAATTACTCTGATTGATTAACCCTTTAATAAAAACTTTTAATCATGACAAAATAAAAATGTAAGTAACATTTGGCACTAATGAAACAGGGAAAAGAAAAATTAAAAAAACGGACATATCCGAAGATTTCCGAGTGTTACGAAGTTTTCCGAATGCATGTCAAAATACCGGTTTTCGATCAGCGTATCGCAATACGTATCGTTTTAATGACCGAACCGGTAAATACCGGTAAACCGGTTATATTGCGCAGCCCTAGCTGATACAAAGGTTTTTCAGTTTGTTTGGTCCAGAATTTCAGTGTTTTAGGAAACAGCCACACAGAACTTTCATCTGAGAAAATCACGTTGTCCCAGTTAAAATTTCTATGCTGTAAGCACCAGCTCAACCTTCACTCCTTTTGTTCAGGTTTCATGATCGGTGATGGAATTCCTCGACTTTTCTGCCAACCCATTGCATGCAGCTCAGTTCTAATTGTCTCCTTACAGACAGCCACAGTTCCTCTATCAATCATATACAGCCTTAAGTTTTCTTAACTCCTTCGTTTGTTTTTAGAAACAAGAATACCAAGCCGCCTACCTGCCTTTTGCAATATTTTTCAAAACACGATAAACAGTGGACAAAGGGATGCCTGTTCTACTTGAAATCACTTTAGCTGATCTGATGTATTTGTTTTAAAACTCTAAAATCAACTTCCTCTTCTCTAAATCATCCATACTGAGGATCACTGAAAATGTCGTCTGCGAGCAAGTAAACAAAGGGGGATAACTCTTCACAAACTAATGAAAAAGGATTAACGGAGTTGTCTCTCTTGAATGAAACCAAGCACTTGATAGCTGGTCAAGGTTGTTTATACTAGAAATCGAATTAAACATATTCCTAAAATTCTCAATAATTTCTGGTCATACTATATATGCCGTAAATGTTCACCTGTATTAAAGTTTCGTATTGCTGGAAAGTTGCGAAAAGCGGTGAAAAAACTTAACTAACTCCAGCTTGGTGACAACAAACAGGGATTTGTTTTGCTAAATCTATCGCTGTTCACTTTCACATATATTCCGACTTCTATCTTTGTATCTCATATCACATATTCAGATATCTATCTCTGTATTACATATCACATATATTCAGACTTCTATCTCTGTATCACATATCACATATTCAGACATCTATCTCTGTATCTCATATCACTTATTCAGAAATCTATCTCTGTATCTCTTATCACATATTCAGACATCTATCGCTCTATCAGATATCACATATTCAGACATCTATCTCTGTATCACATATCAAATATTCAGATATCTATCTCTGTATCTCATATCACATATTCAGACATCTATCGCTCTATCACATATCACATATTCAGACTTCTATCTCTGTATCACAAATCACATATTCAGACTTCCATCTCTGTATCTCATATCACATATTCAGACATCTATCTCTGTATCACACATCACATATTCAGACATCTATCTCTGTATCACATATCACATATTCAGACATCTATCTCTGTATCACATATCAAATATTCAGATATCTATCTCTGTATCTCATATCACATATTCAGACATCTATCGCTCTATCACATATCACATATTCAGACTTCTATCTCTGTATCACATATCACATATTCAGACATCTATCTCTGTATCTCATACCACATATTCAGACATCTATCTCTGTATCACAAATCACATATTCAGACTTCAATCTCTGTATCTCATATCACATATTCAGACATCTATCTCTGTATCACACATCACATATTCAGACATCTATCGCTGTATTACATATCACATATTCAGACATCTATCTCTGTATCTCATATCACATATTCAGACATCTATCTCTGTATCACATATCACATATTCAGACATCTATCTCTGTATCTCATATCACATATTCAGACATCTATTTCTGTATCACATATCACATATTCAGACATCTATCTCTGTATCACATATCAAATATTCAGATATCTATCTCTGTATCTCATATCACATATTCAGACATCTATCGCTCTATCACATATCACATATTCAGACTTCTATCTCTGTATCACATATCACATATTCAGACATCTATCTCTGTATCTCATATCACATATTCAGACATCTATCTCTGTATCACAAATCACATATTCAGACATCTATCTCTGTATCTCATATCACATATTCAGACATCTATCTCTCTATCACATATCACATATCACATATTCAGACATCTATCTCTGTATCACATATCACATATTCAGACATATATCTCTGTATCTCATATCACATATTCAGACATCTATCTCTGTAGACATCTATCTCTGTATCACATATCACATATTCAGACATCTATCTCTGTATCACATATCGACCGCCTCCGTGGTGTAGTGGTTAGAGCGTCCACCCGGAGAGTGGAAGGTCGCGGGTTCGATCCCCGACCGCGTCATACCAAAAGAGGTTAAAATATGGTACTTGTTGGTCCCTGTCTGGCGCTCGGCATTAATGGGTACACCAAGGACTGGTAGGCTCGGAGTCAGTATAATGTGTCTGAGTGGGGTATTAATGCTTCCTGCGGCATGGTATCTCAGTGAGCTAGTACTATAAACCAGCTTAAGTCTGGGCTAGTACAAGCAGCCGCACATACACATACACACGCATGCACGTCGTCATATGAGCGAAATATTCTCAAGCACGAGGTAAAACCCAATTTCACCTCACCTCACCTGTATCACATATCACATATTCAGACATCTATCTCTGTATCTCATATCACATATTCAGACATCTATCTCTGTATCACATATCACATATTCAGACATCTATCTCTGTATCACATATCACATATTCAGACATCCATCTCTGTATCACATATCACATATTCAGACATCTATGTCTGTATCACATATCACATATTCAGACATCTATCTCTGTAT
Source organism: Haliotis rubra (assembly GCF_003918875.1). Lineage (NCBI taxonomy): Eukaryota > Metazoa > Mollusca > Gastropoda > Lepetellida > Haliotidae > Haliotis > Haliotis rubra. Next base: position 22,938 of record NW_025765933.1, read on the forward strand.
CTCATATCACATTTTCAGATATTTATCTCTGTATCACATATCACATATTCAGATATCTATCTCTGTATCTCACATCACATATTCAGATATCTATCTCTGTATCACATATCACATATTCAGACATCTATCTCTGTATCACATATCACATATTCAGACATCCATCTCTGTATCACATATCACATATTCAGACATCTATTTCTGTATCTCATATCACATATTCAGACATCTATCTCTGTATCACATATCACATATTCAGACATCCATCTCTCTATCACTTATCACATATTCAGACATCCATCTCTGTATCACATATCACATATTCAGACATCTATCTCTGCATCACATATCACATATTCAGACATCTATCTCTGTATCACATATCACATATTCAGACATCTATCTCTGTATCACATATCACATATTCAGACATCTATCTCTGTATCTCATATCACTTATTCAGAAATCTATCTCTGTATCTCTTATCACATATTCAGACATCTATCGCTCTATCAGATATCACATATTCAGACATCTATCTCTATATCACATATCAAATATTCAGATATCTATCTCTGTATCTCATATCACATATTCAGACATCTATCGATCTATCACATATCACATATTCAGACTTCTATCTCTGTATCACAAATCACATATTCAGACTTCCATCTCTGTATCTCATATCACATATTCAGACATCTATCTCTGTATCACACAACACATATTCAGACATCTATCTCTGTATCACATATCACATATTCAGACATCTATCTCTGTATCACATATCAAATATTCAGATATCTATCTCTGTATCTCATATCACATATTCAGACATCTATCGCTCTATCACATATCACATATTCAGACTTCTATCTCTGTATCACATATCACATATTCAGACATCTATCTCTGTATCTCATATCACATATTCAGACATCTATCTCTGTATCACAAATCACATATTCAGACTTCAATCTCTGTATCTCATATCACATATTCAGACATCTATCTCTGTATCACATATCACATATTCAGACATCTATCGCTGTATTACATATCACATATTCAGACATCTATCTCTGTATCTCATATCACATATTCAGACATCTATCTCTGTATCACATATCACGTATTCAGACACATATCTCTGTATCACATATCACATATTCAGACATCTATCTCTGTAGACATCTATCTCTGTATCACATATCACATATTCAGACATCTATCTCTGTATCACATATCGACCGCCTCCGTGGTGTAGTGGTTAGAGCGTCCACCCGGAGAGTGGAAGGTCGCGGGTTCGATCCCCGACCGCGTCATACCAAAAGAGGTTAAAATATGGTACTTGTTGGTCCCTGTCTGGCGCTCGGCATTAATGGGTACACCAAGGACTGGTAGGCTCGGAGTCAGTATAATGTGTCTGAGTGGGGTATTAATGCTTCCTGCGGCATGGTATCTCAGTGAGCTAGTACTATAAACCAGCTTAAGTCTGGGCTAGTACAAGCAGCCGCACATACACATACACACGCATGCACGTCGTCATATGAGCGAAATATTCTCAAGCACGAGGTAAAACCCAAGTTCACCTCACCTCACCTGTATCACATATCACATATTCAGACATCTATCTCTGTATCTCATATCACATATTCAGACATCTATCTCTGTATCTCATATCACATATTCAGACATCTATCTCTATATCACATATCACATATTCAGACATCTATCTCTGTATCACATATCACATATTCAGACATCCATCTCTGTATCTCATATCAAATATTCAGACATCTATTTCTGTATCTCATATCACATATTCAGACATCTATCCTTGTATCACATATCACATATTCAGACATCCATCTCTCTATCACATATCACATATTCAGACATCCATCTCTGTATCACATATCACATATTCACACATCTATCTCTGCATCACATATCACATATTCAGACATCTATCTCTGTATCACATATCACATATTCAGATATCTATCTCTGTATCACATATCACATATTCAGACATCTATCTCTGTATCTCATATCACATATTCAGATATCTATCTCTGTATCACATATCACATATTCAGATATCTATCTCTGTATCAAATATCACATATTCAGATATCTATCTCAGTATCACATATCACATATTCAGATATCTATCTCTGTATCACATATCACATATTCAGATATCTATCTCTGTATCTCATATCACATATTCAGATATTTATCTCTGTATCACATATCACATATTCAGATATCTATCTCTGTATCTCATATCACATATTCAGAGATCTATCTCTGTACCACATATCACATATTCAGACATCTATCTCTGTATCTCATATCACATATTCAGACATCTATCTCTGTATCACATATCACATATTCAGACATCTATCTCTGTATCTCATATCACATATTCAGACATCTATCTCTGTATCACAAATCACATATTCAGACATCTATCTCTGTATCTCATATCACATATTCAGACATCTATCTCTGTATCACATATCACATATTCAGACATCTATCTCTCTATCACATATCACATATTCAGACATATATCTCTGTATCACATATCACATATTCAGACATCTATCTCTGTAGACATCTATCTCTGTATCACATATCACATATTCAGACATCTATCTCTGTATCACATATCACATATTCAGACATATATCTCTGTATCACATATCACATATTCAGACATCTATCTCTGTAGACATCTATCTCTGTATCACATATCACATATTCAGACATCTATCTCTCTATCACATATCACATATTCAGACATATATCTCTGTATCACATATCACATATTCAGACATCTATCTCTGTAGACATCTATCTCTGTATCACATATCACATATTCAGACATCTATCTCTGTATCACATTTCGACCGCCTCCGTGGTGTAGTGGTTAGAGCGTCCGCCCGGAGAGTAGAAGGTCGCGGGTTCGATCCCCGACCGCGTCATACCAAAAGAGGTTAAAATATGGTACTTGTTGGTCCCTGTCTGGCGCTCGGCATTAATGGGTACAACAAGGACTGGTGGGCTCGGAGTCAGTATAATGTGTCTGAGTGGGGTATTAATGCTTCCTGCGGCATGGTATCTCAGTGAGCTAGTACTATAAACCAGCTTAAGTCTGGGCTAGTACAAGCAGCCGCACATACACATACACACGCATGCACGTCGTCATATGAGCGAAATATTCTCAAGCACGAGGTAAAACCCAAATTTCACCTCACCTCACCTGTATCACATATCACATATTCTGTATCACATATCACATATTCAGACATCTATCTCTGTATCTCATATCACATATTCAGACATCTATCTCTGTATCACATATCACATATTCAGACATCTATCTCTGTATCACATATCACATATTCAGACATCCATCTCTGTATCACATATCACATATTCAGACATCTATTTCTGTATCTCATATCACATATTCAGACATCTATCTCTGTATCACATATCACATATTCAGACATCCATCTCTCTATCACATATCACATATTCAGACATCCATCTCTGTATCACATATCACATATTCAGACATCTATCTCTGCATCACATATCACATATTCAGACATCTATCTCTGTATCACATATCACATATTCAGACATCTATCTCTGTATCACATATCACATATTCAGACATCTATCTCTGTATCACATATCACATATTCAGACATCTATCTCTGTATCACATATCACATATTCAGACATCTATCTCTGTATCACATATCACATATTCAGACATCTATCTCTGTATCACATATCACATATTCAGATCTATCTATCTCTGTATCACATATCACATATTCAGACATCTATCTCTGTATCACATATCACATATTCAGACATCTATCTCTGTTCATATCACATATTCAGACATCTATCTCTGTATCACATATCACATATTCAGACATCTATCTCTGTATCACATATCACATATTCAGACATCTATCTCATATCACATATTCAGACATCTATCTCTGTATCACATATTCATAGACATCTATCTCTATATCACATATCACATATTCAGACATCTATCTCTGTATCTCATATCACATATTCAGACATCTATCTCTGTATCATATCACATATTCAGACATCTATCTCTGTATCACATATCACATATTCAGACATCTATCTCTGTATCACATATCACATATTCAGACATCTATCTCTGTATCACATATCACATATTCAGACATCTATCTCTGTATCACATATCACATATTCAGACATCTAGATCACATATTCAGACATCTATCATATCACTCAGACATCTATCTGTACATATCACATATTCAGACATCTAGACATCTATCTATCTCTGTATCACATATCATTCATCTATCTGTATCACATATCACATTCAGACATATATATCTCTGTATCACATATCACATATTCAGACATCTATCTCTGTAGACATCTATCTCTGTATCACATATCACATATTCAGACATCTATCTCTGTATCACATATCGACCGCCTCCGTGGTGTAGTGGTTAGAGCGTCCGCCCGGAGAGTGGAAGGTCGCGGGTTCGATCCCCGACCGCGTCATACCAAAAGAGGTTAAAATATGGTACTTGTTGGTCCCTGTCTGGCGCTCGGCATTAATGGGTACAACAAGGACTGGTGGGCTCGGAGTCAGTATAATGTGTCTGAGTGGGGTATTAATGCTTCCTGCGGCATGGTATCTCAGTGAGCTAGTACTATAAACCAGCTTAAGTCTGGGCTAGTACAAGCAGCCGCACATACACATACACACGCATGCACGTCGTCATATGAGCGAAATATTCTCAAGCACGAGGTAAAACCCAATTTCACCTCACCTCACCTGTATCACATATCACATATTCAGACATCTATCTCTGTATCTCATATCACATATTCAGACATCTATCTCTGTATCACATATCACATATTCAGACATCTATCTCTGTATCACATATCACATATTCAGACATCCATCTCTGTATCACATATCACATATTCAGACATCTATTTCTGTATCTCATATCACATATTCAGACATCTATCTCTGTATCACATATCACATATTCAGACATCCATCTCTCTATCACATATCACATATTCAGACATCCATCTCTGTATCACATATCACATATTCAGACATCTATCTCTGCATCACATATCACATATTCAGACATCTATCTCTGTATCACATATCACATATTCAGACATGTATCTCATATCACATATCACATATTCAGACATCTGTCTCTGTATTACATATCACATATTCAGACATCTATCTCTGTATCTCATATCACATATTCAGACATCTATCTCTGTATCACATATCACATATTCAGACATCTATCTCTGTATCTCATATCACATATTCAGACATCTATCTCTGTATCACATATCACATATTCAGACATCTATCTCTGTATCACATATCACATATTCAGACATCTATCTCTGTATCACATATCACATATTCAGACATCTATCTCTGTATCACATATCACATATTCAGACATCTATCTCTGTATCACATATCACATATTCAGACATCTATCTCTGTATCACATATCACATATTCAGACATCTATCTCTGTATCACATATCACATATTCAGACATCTATCTCTGTATCTCATATCACATATTCAGACATCTATCTCTGTATCTCATATCACATATTCAGATATCTATCTCTGTATCTCATATCACATATTCAGACATCTATCTCTGTATCACATATATCATATATTCAGATATCTATCTCTGTATCACATATCACATATTCAGATATCTATCTCTGTATCTCATATCACATATTCAGACATCTATCTCTGTATCACATATCACATATTCAGACATCTATCTCTGTATCTCATATCACATATTCAGATATCTATCTCTGTATCACATATCACATATTCAGACATCTATCTCTGTATCTCATATCACATATTCAGACATCTATCTCTGTATCACATATCACATATTCAGACATCTATCTCTGTATCTCATATCACATATTCAGACATCTATCTCTGTATCACATATCACATATTCAGACATCTATCTCTGTATCACATATCACATATTCAGACATCTATCTCTGTATCACATATCACATATTCAGACATCATCTCTATCTCACATATGTCAGACATCTATCTCTGTATCACATATCACATATTCAGACATCTATCTCTGTATCACATATCACATATTCAGACATCTATCTCTGTATCACATATCACATATTCAGACATCTATCTCTGTATCTCATATCACATATCACATATTCAGACATCTATCTCTGTATCACATATCACATATTCAGACATATATCTCTGTATCACATATCACATATTCAGACATCTATCTCTGTAGACATCTATCTCTGTATCACATATCACATATTCAGACATCTATCTCTGTATCACATATCGACCGCCTCCGTGGTGTAGTGGTTAGAGCGTCCGCCCGGAGAGTGGAAGGTCGCGGGTTCGATCCCCGACCGCGTCATACCAAAAGAGGTTAAAATATGGTACTTGTTGGTCCCTGTCTGGCGCTCGGCATTAATGGGTACAACAAGGACTGGTGGGCTCGGAGTCAGTATAATGTGTCTGAGTGGGGTATTAATGCTTCCTGCGGCATGGTATCTCAGTGAGCTAGTACTATAAACCAGCTTAAGTCTGGGCTAGTACAAGCAGCCGCACATACACATACACACGCATGCACGTCGTCATATGAGCGAAATATTCTGTATCATAGCACGAGGTAAAACCCACATTCACCTCACCTCACCTGTATCACATATCACATATTCAGACATCTATCTCTGTATCTCATATCACATATTCAGACATCTATCTCTGTATCACATATCACATATTCAGACATCTATCTCTGTATCACATATCACATATTCAGACATCCATCTCTGTATCACATATCACATATTCAGACATCTATTTCTGTATCTCATATCACATATTCAGACATCTATCTCTGTATCACATATCACATATTCAGACATCCATCTCTATCACATATCACATATTCAGACATCCATCTCTGTATCACATATCACATATTCAGACATCTATCTCTGCATCACATATCACATATTCAGACATCTATCTCTGTATCACATATCACATATTCAGACATGTATCTCTGTATCACATATCATACATATTCAGACATCTATCTCTGTATCACATATCACATATTCAGACATCTATCTCTGTATCTCATATCACATATTCAGACATCTATCTCTGTATCACATATCACATATTCAGACATCTATCTCTGTATCACATATCACATATTCAGACATCTATCTCTGTATCACATATCACATATTCAGACATCTATCTCTCTATCACATATCACATATTCAGACATCTATCTCTGTATCACATATCACATATTCAGACATCTATCTCTGTATCTCATATCACATATTCAGACATCTATCTCTGTATCACATATCACATATTCAGACATCTATCTCTGTATCACATATCACATATTCAGACATATATCTCTGTATCACATATCACATATTCAGACATCTATCTCTGTAGACATCTATCTCTGTATCACATATCACATATTCAGACATCTATCTCTGTATCACATATCGACCGCCTCCGTGGTGTAGTGGTTAGAGCGTCCGCCCGGAGAGTGGAAGGTCGCGGGTTCGATCCCCGACCGCGTCATACCAAAAGAGGTTAAAATATGGTACTTGTTGGTCCCTGTCTGGCGCTCGGCATTAATGGGTACAACAAGGACTGGTGGGCTCGGAGTCAGTATAATGTGTCTGAGTGGGGTATTAATGCTTCCTGCGGCATGGTATCTCAGTGAGCTAGTACTATAAACCAGCTTAAGTCTGGGCTAGTACAAGCAGCCGCACATACACATACACACGCATGCACGTCGTCATCATGAGCGAAATATTCTCAAGCACGAGGTAAAACCCAATTTCACCTCACCTCACCTGTATCACATATCACATATTCAGACATCTATCTCTGTATCTCATATCACATATTCAGACATCTATCTCTGTATCACATATCACATATTCAGACATCTATCTCTGTATCACATATCACATATTCAGACATCTATCTCTGTATCACATATCACATATTCAGACATCTATCTCTGTATCTCATATCACATATTCAGACATCTATCTCTGTATCACATATCACATATTCAGACATCATCTGTATCTCTATCACATATCACATATTCAGATATCAGACATCTATGTATCACATATCACATATTCAGACATCTATCTCTGTATCACATATCACATATTCAGACATCTATCTCTGTATCACATATCACATATTCAGACATCTATCTCTGTATCACATATCACATATTCAGACATCTATCTCTGTATCACATATCACATATTCAGACATCTATCTCTGTATCTCATATCACATATTCAGACATCTATCTCTGTATCACATATCACATATTCAGACATCTATCTCTGTATCACATATCACATATTCAGACATCTATCTCTGTATCTCATATCACATATTCAGACATCTATCTCTGTATCTCATATCACATATTCAGACATCTATCTCTGTATCACATATCACATATTCAGACATCTATCTCTGTATCACATATCACATATTCAGACATCTATCTCTGTATCACATATCACATATTCAGACATCTATCTCTATCTCTAATATCACATATCACATATTCAGACATATCTATCTCTGTATCACATATCACATATTCAGACATCTATCTCTGTATCTCATATCACATATTCAGATATCTATCTCTGTATCACATATCACATATTCAGACATCTATCTCTGTATCACATATCACATATTCAGACATCTATCTCTGTATCACATATCACATATTCAGACATATATCTCTGTATCTCTCACATATTCAGACATCTATCTCTGTATCACATATCACATATTCAGACATCTATCTCTGTATCACATATCACATATTCAGACATCTATCTCTGTATCACATATTCAGATCATATATATATCAGACATCTATCATATCATATTCAGACATCTATCTCTGTATCACATATCACATATTCAGACATCTATCTCTGTATCACATATCGACCATATTCAGGTGTAGTGGTTAGAGCGTATTCGGAGAGTAGAAGGTCGCGGGTTCGATCCCCGACCGCGTCATACCAAAGAGGTTAAAATATGGTATCTTGTTGGTCCCTGTCTGGCGCTCGGCATTAATGGGTACAACAAGGACTGGTGGGCTCGGAGTCAGTATAATGTGTCTGAGTGGGGTATTAATGCTTCCTGCGGCATGGTATCTCAGTGAGCTAGTACTATAAACCAGCTTAAGTCTGGGCACATAGTACAAGCAGCCGCATCATACACATACACACGCATGCACGTCGTCATATGAGCGAATCTATTCTCAAGCACGAGGTAAAACCCAATTTCATCCTCATATCTCACCTGTATCACATATCACATATTCAGACATCTATCTCTGTATCTCATATCACATATTCAGACATCTATCTCTGTATCACATATCACATATTCAGACATCTATCTCTGTATCACATATCACATATTCAGACATCTATCTCTGTATCACATATCACATATTCAGACATCTATCTCTGTATCTCATATCACATATTCAGACATCTATCTCTGTATCACATATCACATATTCAGACATCTATCTCTGTATCACATATCACATATTCAGACATCTATCTCTGTATCACATATCATATTCATATTCAGATATCTATCTCTGTATCACATATCACATATTCAGACATCTATCTCTGTATCACATATCACATATTCAGACATCTATCTCTGTATCACATATCACATATTCAGACATCTATCTCTGTATCACATATCACATATTCAGACATCTATCTCTGTATCTCATATCACATATTCAGACATCTATCTCTGTATCACATATCACATATTCAGATATCTATCTCTGTATCACATATCACATATTCAGACATCTATCTCTGTATCACATATCACATATTCAGACATCTATCTCTGTATCACATATCACATATTCAGACATCTATCTCTGTATCACATATCACATATTCAGACATCTATCTCTGTATCTCATATCACATATTCAGACATCTATCTCTGTATCACATATCACATATTCAGACATCTATCTCTGTATCACATATCACATATTCAGATCTATCTCTGTATCCATATCATATTCAGACATATATCTCTGTATATCATATCACATATTCAGACATCTATCTCTGTAGACATCTATCTCTGTATCACATATCACATATTCAGACATCTATCTCTGTATCACATATCGACCGCCTCCGTGGTGTAGTGGTTAGAGCGTCCGCCCGGAGAGTGGAAGGTCGCGGGTTCGATCCCCGACCGCGTCATACCAAAAGAGGTTAAAATATGGTACTTGTTGGTCCCTGTCTGGCGCTCGGCATTAATGGGTACACAACAAGGACTGGTGGGCTCGGAGTCAGTATAATCTGTCTGAGTCTCATATTAATGCTTCCTGCGGCATGGTATCTCAGTGAGCTAGTACTATAAACCAGCTTAAGTCTGGGCTAGTACAAGCAGCCGCACATACACATACACACGCATGCACGTCGTCATATGAGCGAAATATTCTCAAGCACGAGGTAAAACCCAATTTCACCTCACCTCACCTGTATCACATATCACATATTCAGACATCTATCTCTGTATCTCATATCACATATTCAGACATCTATCTCTGTATCACATATCACATATTCAGACATCTATCTCTGTATCACATATCACATATTCAGACATCCATCTCTGTATCACATATCACATATTCAGACATCTATTTCTGTATCTCATATCACATATTCAGACATCTATCTCTGTATCACATATCACATATTCAGACATCCATCTCTCTATCACATATCACATATTCAGACATCCATCTCTGTATCACATATCACATATTCAGACATCTATCTCTGCATCACATATCATATCATATTCAGACATCTATCTCTGTATCACATATCACATATTCAGACATGTATCTCATATCACATATCACATATTCAGACATCTGTCTCTGTATTACATATCACATATTCAGACATCTATCTCTGTATCTCATATCACATATTCAGACATCTATCTCTGTATCACATATCACATATTCAGACATCTATCTCTGTATCTCTGTATCATATATCACATATTCAGACATCTATCTCTGTATCACATATCACATATTCAGACATCTATCTCTGTATCACATATCACATATTCAGACATCTATCTCATATGTATCTCATATCACATATTCAGACATCTATCTCTCATATTCAGACATATCTGTATCACATATCACATATTCAGACATCTATCTCTGTATCACATATCACATATTCAGACATCTATCTCTGTATCACATATCACATATTCAGACATCTATCTCTGTATCACATATCACATATTCAGACATCTATCTCTGTATCATATCACATATTCAGACATCTATCTCTATCTCTGTATCATATCACATATTCAGATATCTATCTCTGTCACATATCACATATTATCTATCTCTGTATCATGCATATCACATATTCAGATATCTATCTCTGTATCACATATCACATATTCAGATATCTATCTCTGTATCATATCACATATTCAGATATTCTGATCTCATATCATATTATCTATCTCTATCACATATCACATATTCAGACATCTATCTCTGTATCTCATATCACATATTCAGATATCTATCTCTGTATCACATATCACATATTCAGATATCTATCTCTGTATCATATTCATATCACATATTCAGATATTTATATCTGTATCACATATCACATATTCAGACATCTATCTCTGTAGCTCATATATCACATATCAGACATCTATCTCTGTATCAAATATCACATATTCACATATTCAGACATCTATCTCTGTATCACATATCACATATTCATACTCAGATATCTATCTCTGTATCTCATATCACATATTCAGACATCTATCTCTGTATCTCATATCACATATTCAGATATCTATCTCTGTATCACATATCACATATTCAGACATCTATCTCTGTATCTCATTTCACATATTCAGATATCTATCTCTGTATCACATATCACATATTCAGATATCTATCTCTGTATCAAATATCACATATTCAGATATCTATCTCTGTATCACACATCACATATTCAGATATCTATCTCTGTTTCTCATATCACATATTCAGATATTTATATCTGTATCACATATCACATATTCAGACATCTATCTCTGTAGCTCATATCACATTATCAGACATCTATCTCTGTATCACATATCACATATTCAGACATCTATCTCTGTATCACATATCACATATTCAGATATCTATCTCTGTATCACATATCACATATTCAGACATCTATCTCTGTATCTCATATCACATATTCAGATATCTATCTCTGTATCACATATCACATATTCAGACATCTATCTCTGTATCTCATTTCACATATTCAGATATCTATCTCTGTATCACATATCACATATTCAGATATCTATCTCTGTATCAAATATCACATATTCAGATATCTATCTCTGTATCACATATCACATATTCAGACATCTATCTCTGTATCTCATATCACATATTCAGATATCTATCTCTGTATCTCATATCACATATTCAGATATCTATCTCTGTATCACATATCACATATTCAGATATCTATCTCTGTATCTCATATCACATTTTCAGATATTTATCTCTGTATCACATATCACATATTCAGATATCTATCTCTGTATCTCACATCACATATTCAGATATCTATCTCTGTACCACATATCACATATTCAGATATCTATCTCTGTATCACATATCACATATTCAGATATCTATCTCTGTATCTCATATCACATATTCTGATATCTATGTCTGTATCAAATATTACATGTTCAGACATTTATCTCTGTATCACATATCACATATTCAGACATCTATCTCTGTATCACATATCACATATTCAGACATCTATCTCTGTATCACATATCACATATTCAGACATCTATCTCTATCACATATCACATATTCAGACTTCTATCTCTGTATCACATATCACATATTCAGACATCTATCTCTGTATCACATATCACATATTCAGACATCTATCTCTGTATCACATATCATATTCAGACATCTATCACATATTCAGACATCTATCTCTGTATCACATATCACATATTCAGACATCTATCTCTGTATCACATATCACATATTCAGACATCCATCTCTGTATCACATATCACATATTCAGACATCTATGTCTGTATCACATATCACATATTCAGACATCTATCTCTGTATCTCATATCACATATTCAGATATCTATCTCTGTATCTCATATCACATATTCAGACATCTATCTCTGTATCACATGCATATCAAATATTCAGATATCTATCTCTGTATCACATATCACATATTCAGATATCTATCTCTGTATCACATATCACATATTCAGACATTTATCGCTCTATCACATATCACATATTCAGACATCTATCTCTGTATCTCATATCACATATTCAGATATCTATCTCTGTATCACACATCACATATTCAGATATCTATCTCTGTTTCTCATATCACATATTCAGATATTTATATCTGTATCACATATCACATATTCAGACATCTATCTCTGTAGCTCATATCACATTATCAGACATCTATCTCTGTATCACATATCACATATTCAGACATCTATCTCTGTATCACATATCACATGTTCAGATATCTATCTCTGTATCACATATCACATATTCAGACATCTATCTCTGTATCTCATATCACATATTCAGATATCTATCTCTGTATCACATATCACATATTCAGACATCTATCTCTGTATCTCATTTCACATATTCAGATATGTATCTCTGTATCACATATCACATATTCAGATATCTATCTCTGTATCAAATATCACATATTCAGATATCTATCTCTGTATCACATTTCACATATTCAGATATCTATCTCTGTATCACATATCACATATTCAGATATCTATCTCTGTATCTCACATCACATATTCAGATATCTATCTCTGTATCTCATATCACATATTCAGATATCTATGTCTGTATCAAATATTACATGTTCAGACATCTATCTCTGTATCACATATCACATATTCAGATATCTATCTCTGTATCACATATCACATATTCAGATATCTATCTCTGTGTCTCATATCACATATTCAGATATCTATCTCTGTATCTCATATCACATATTCAGATATCTATCGCCCTATCAGATATCACATATTCAGACATCTATCGTTTTATCACATATTCAGATATCTATCTCTTTATCACAAATCACATATTCAGACATCGATCTCTGTATTACATATCACATATTCAGACAACTATCGCTCTATTACATATTCAGACATCTATCTCTGTATCTCATATCACATATTCAGATATCTATCTCTGTATCACATATCACATATTCAGATATCTATCTCTGTATCACATATCACATATTCAGATATCTATCTCTGTATCTCATATCACATATTCAGATATCTATCTCTGTATCAAATATCACTAATTCAGATATCTAACTCTGTATCACATATCACATATTCAGATATCTATCTCTGTATCAAAAATCACATATTCAGATATCTATCTCTGTGTCTCATATCACATATTCAGATATCTATCTCTGTATCTCATATCAGATATTCAGATATCTATCGCTCTATCAGATATCACATATTCAGACATCTATCGTTTTATCACATATTCAGACATCTATCTCTGTATCACAAATCACATATTCAGACATCGGTCTCTGTATTACATATCACATATTCAGACAACTATCGCTCTATTACATATTCAGACATCTATCTCTGTATCTCATATCACATATTCAGATATCTATCTCTGTATCACATATCACATATTCAGATATCTATCTCTGTATCACATATCACATATTCAGATATCTATCTCTGTATCTCATATCACATATTCAGATATCTATCTCTGTATCAAATATCACATATTCAGATATCTATCTCTGTATCACATATCACATATTCAGATATCTATCTCTGTATCACATATCACATATTCAGATATCTATCTCTGTGTCTCATATCACATATTCAGATATCTATCTCTGTATCTCATATCACATATTCAGATATCTATCGCTCTATCAGATATCACATATTCAGACATCTATCTCTGTGTCATATCTCACATGTTCAGACATCGATCTCTGTATTACATATCACATATTCAGACATCTATCTCTCTATCACATATCACATATTCAGACATCCATCTCTGTATCAAATATCACATATTCAGACATCTATCTCTGTGTCATATCTCACATGTTCAGACATCGATCTCTGTATTACATATCACATATTCAGACATCTATCTCTGTATCTCATATCACATATTCAGACATCCATCTCTGTATCAAATATCACATATTCAGACATCTATCTCTGTGTCATATCTCACATGTTCAGACATCGATCTCTGTATTACATATCACATATTCAGACAACTATCGCTCTATTACATATTCAGACATCTATCTCTGTATCTCATATCACATATTCAGATATCTATCTCTGTATTACATATCACATATTCAGACATCTATCTCTGTATCACATATCACATATTCAGACATCTATCTTTGTATCACATATCACATATTCAGACAACTATCGCTCTATTACATATTCAGACATCTATCTCTGTATCACATATCACATATTCAGACGTCTACCACTGTATCACATATAAAATATACTACTTCACTTTACCCGGGCAATCATTCTGTTGAAAGAAAACTGTTTCTCTATAACATCCTTTTTTGACATTGTATACGACCGTTCTGTATGTTACACTCAGGGGCAACCCATCTACAATAGTATCCTGCGTCATCTTAATGTTGAACTGCAACAGATTCATGTCAATTTCGTACACGGTTCTTCACACGATCTTGACGATGGCAAGTTGGATGTATATTAATTACTCCGCTAATTTAAAATCTTAACATGTGTCAGATCACACAATGAGACAAATAATGTGAAGCCGATTCTCCTACTGCCTGTGGGGGTAACCCCTCCACCCATCCCATCCCCTTCCAAACACAGGATTCTGTTACTCCTCCACCATTCGTCACACATGGATTGCATGGAAATAAATATATCTGAGTTTAACAACTTTCTCGACTTTCCAAATGACATTTCCGTTGAAGCACTGTAGTCCATGTTCAACAAGGGATGGTTGCATTAAGCGGTTCAAGAGTGGGACTATATATTTACCTCTGTCCTGCTCTTGTCAGCCATCTTGAATCCTTGTTCCACAGATCAAGTTAACCTGTTTTGGTATAGTCATTCACTGTGACGGCTACACAGTGAACGGCTAGAATGTCGACACTGTGCTATGATGCAGTCCATATGCCGTGAAGGTTTGTCGGTGTGTTAGTTTGTTGTTCTCCGCCGCACTCAGCAATATTCCAGCTATTTGGCGGAGGTCTGTAAATAATCGAGTCTAAACCAGACAAGCCAGTGATCAACAGCATGGACATCGATCTACGCAACTGGAATGCGATGACATGAGTCAACCAAGTCAGCGAGCCTTACAACCCGATCCCGTTAGTCACCTCTTACGACAAGCACCATCCTTTGAGACAAAGAAGAGAAGTTCAGGCCAACCAGACATCAGTTACCCCATCACCTACATCTCAACCTTTACCCTGCTATAATCACATGCTATGGTCACCGTCGTTGATGTCCGGCTGGACACGGAGGATGTGATCGTTGATGTCCGGCTGGACACGAAGGAAGTGATCGTTGATGTCCGGCTGGACACGAAGGAAATGATCGTTGATGTCCGGCTGGACACGAAGGAAGTGATCGTTGATGTCCGGCTGGACACGAAGGAAATGATCGTTGATGTCCGGCTGGACACGAAGGAAATGATCGTTCTTGTCCGTAATGTAGTGTTTCTTTTGGAAGTCGATCACGGAACGGGTGATTTCCGCTAAATAATTTCAAGGAATGTTTCCAAGCTGTTTCTTTAAAAAACATTAAATCAGCAACAAAATCACAATCATATTTCTCAGTTGAATTGCCCTTTTCAGTCGATACCGTTGAAAGAGAAAAAACCCACATACTTGTTAGTTAGTATCAGTTCGTATAAACGGACACGCCAAACAGAAGTACAAGGAATTTGCCTACTTCAACTTACGTTTTCAAAATTGACATCAATATCGATCTACAGACCTACAAAGCTCGACGTTTTGAGTGGATTTGCGTTTCAGAAGTTATGGGGGATTTTATACGTGTGTTCTTCCTTTTACTATATCAATAAATCATCTTCCCTTTATCGTCAAAGTAACATCCCATTAATTCCACATGAAACTAAGTAGAGTAATATAAAATTGCATTTTTACGTGCCATGAATTACCGTTTATGTGTATAATCCAATTACAGCAAGCAACACATGTTACAGCTCAAAGATATATAATGTCCACCTCATTAGCAGTCATGACATTCTTTCTATTGCATTGTAATGTATTATTCTTTTAATTACATACGCTGATAAATGTTGACGCAGGTAATCACATTGTACGTTGTTCAGTTCAGGCGATACATCGAAAATGAAAGAATCATACAGAGATGAGACAATTGCTGACAGAATCATTTTCTGGGGAGAGACAGATTCAGACAAGCCTGCCTTTATTTTCTAATCTAGTTTTCTAGTCCTAACGGTAGGCATGTCCTCTCGCGGGGGTGGGGGGTGGGGGTGGGGTGTCCTGGAACTGGCCAGCAGATTCGCCCTCAGGCTGACCCAGCAGGGCGTCCAGCCGGGGGACGTGGTGTGTGTTTGTCTTCCGAACAGTCCGGAGAGGGTCGTGGTGGACTTTGGAGTACAGCTGACAGGTGCTGTGTCAATGAATGGACGGATTCTACGTTCAGATTGTCAAGATATTCTTGAATCAATGCGCAAAGCAAAATGTAAAGTTTTAGTTATTGACCCAGATGAGACCAGTCAGGCATGGAAGATGTGCAGGAACCATGTCAAGCTAGTATCCGAAGACCCACATATGCCTACTGCCACGAGTGTGGCCGTCCCAACACTCACAAACATTGCATTTTGTAAAACCAGAAAACCGGATTCTGCATTCCTAAAAACGCTTCCTCCAAGAACAGACAGAGCCCCAAACAACCCGAAACAAAAGCCCACTGATGTTGCCTACATATTTGCAACCTCTGGTACCACCGGATACAGTAAGCTTGTCCAGCATACTAATAGATCTTTGATGGTTATGTCTTTCAGGCTGTCGGAAGCTACCGGGATGAAAGACAAGCATTGTAAAAGCTTTAGTGCTGCCCCCCTTGGATGGATTGGGGGCTTTCTAGCATATTACCTTTTTTCAGGTTGTCCCCTAGCATTGGTAGACGACACAGCTGAAGCTGTGGCCGATAGGCTGCAGTATATTTGGGGTGTGGCCTGTAAAGAAGACATCACAGTTTGTACCCTTGCGTCGTTCCAGTTTATGGGTATTTTTGGAAGGAAGGACATCTGTGAATCTTCATGTAAGAAACTTCCAATGATTGTTACTGGTGGACAGCCTCTACACAAGGAGTATCTTCAAACCATAGGGAAGCTGGCGGATTCTTTATTTGGCTTGTATGCCTCCACGGAGGTCGGGTACGCGGCTGGAATTGCTTTTAGTACGTCGAATCTGGGATGCTGTAAGGAAAACATGGCAGGTGCTCTCGCTCCTGGGGTGGAGGCCAAAATAGTTGATTCCAATTAGGCCAGCGTAGGAATGGAAACACGTGGAGAAATTCTCATACGTACAGAGACAATTACTGCAGGGTATGTTGATGCGCCCGATAAACAGGCAGCCATTCTGCCAGAAGGTTGGTTCAGAACAGATGATGTTGGGTACATGGACGACAAAGGCTGTCTGTTTGTAGAAGGAAGACGTTCTGACGCCATCATGCACGGCCCCTACATCGTCTACCTAACATGGCTCGAAGAAAAGCTTGCCAAATGTCCTGGGGTTAAGCAGAACTATTTTGTACCAGTTCCTGACAGGGTTCTGCATCACGAGATTTGTGCCTGTGTGCAACTGGAGGAAGGTGTCCGTCTTACCGAGGAGGATGTCATAAATTTTATCAGGGGCGACATCGTTGACGGCGTAAGGTCGGACATGGATGTTGTTCCAAAGAATGTGTTATTCTTTGATACGTTTCCTATCACAAAGACGTTTAAATTGGATCGAAATGAACTCACCAGGTCTGCCCAGCTGATGCTGCAGCTCGAGTAGACGTCAGAAGATGTTTATACTGTCAGGAGAATAGAGGTGTAAGCTTTTCAGCTAATAACTATAATTTGCATTTGGTGCAGATTTTGGTGCGGATTTTATATACGTATCAGTGTATGCTTATTTCTCGTAGACTTGCTGTAGTGGTGCGATGGTGAGAGGTGAGCTGTTTTAAACGTGTACATAATGTGATTGAGTGAGTATGGTTTTACGCTGCTATTAACAATAATCCAACAACAGCAGGGCGGAAGACACTAGAAATGGGCTTGACATACTGCATCGGTGTGGGGCATCGAACCAGAGTGGTTGTGACGAGAGAACACTTTAAACGCAAGGCTACCCCACGGTCCCACATATGTAATGTACTGAATCGTGAAATCTGCTGACACATCACACACCTCTCGAATGCTAAATAAAGGGAGTCAGCACGCTCTGCATATACAGAGTGAGTGAGTTTAATTTTACGCCGATTTTAACAATATTCCAGCAATATCACGGCGGGAGGCATCAGAAATGAGCATCACATGTTGTACCCATGTGGGGAATCGAACCCGGATCTTCGGCGTGACGAGCGAACGCTTTAACCACTAGGCTACTGGTTTATACAGATAACTTGCTTGTCTTCAGTCAAAGCCCAAAGGACTGAAATGAATTCCTGCATTATGTAATGACAGTATTAGAAATTGTAACATTTGTATCACTTGTGATGTAACGATTATGTTATCCAAAGGGTTTTGATTTCTATTAAACCATAGAGGAACCACTATTGTTTCAGCTATTAAATCATAGAGGAACCACTATTGTTTCAGTTAATAAACCATAGAGGAACCACTATTGTTTCAGCTATTAAACCATAGAGGAACCACTATTGTTTCAGCTATTAAATCATAGAGGAACCACTATTGTTTCAGCTATTAAACCATAGAGGAACCACTATTGTTTCAGCTAATAAATCATAGAGGAACCACTATTGTTTCAGTTATTAATAAATCATAGAGGAACCACTATTGTTTCAGCTAATAAACCATAGAGGAACCACTATTGTTTCAGCTATTAAATCATAGAGGAACCACTATTGTTTCAGCTAATAAATCATAGAGGAACCACTATTGTTTCAGCTATTAAATCATAGAGGAACCACTATTGTTTCAGCTAATAAATCATAGAGGAACCACTATTGTTTCAGCTATTAAATCATAGAGGAACCACTATTGTTTCAGCTATTAAATCATAGAGGAACCACTATTGTTTCAGCTATTAAATCATAGAGGAACCACTATTGTTTCAGCTTTCAGCTATTGTTTAAATCATAGAGGAACCACTATTGTTTCAGCTAATAAATCATAGAGGAACCACTATTGTTTCAGCTAATAAATCATAGAGGAACCACTATTGTTTCAGCTAATAAATCATAGAGGAACCACTATTGTTTCAGCTATTAAATCATAGAGGAACCACTATTGTTTCAGCTATTAAACCACAATATCAACGGAAAGAAGTCTGTGTTCTTCATAGAAAGTTTAATAAAAACAAACATATTCTGAAATTCTTGATGCATCTGTAATAGGCTGACATTATGAAAACCCGTTTGACACACTGGAGTTTGTGATCGAGTGAGTGAGTGAGTGAGTTGGGTTTTATGCCGCTTTTTAAAAACGTCTATTAACAGTGACCTTAAACAGCTGCGTTTGTCGATAAATTTCCAACTCTCAATACAATGTGAGAAATTGTTCAATTGTTTCCCATTTGTGCCAACTCCAAATCTCTGAGCAATACAGAATATTTGGCTATATTTGAGAATCACACATTATAAACAGAACTGTGGGAGAAAGATTTGTCAATTTGAAATGCAATTGTTTAATACGAATAAGCGATTTGCCTGCTTTTTTAATGAAACTTTCTCGTGACATTCGAGACATGAATGTATGTTACGTCACTTCGTTTGTTACACGACAACGGGCAGACGTCATTCTGCTGCAACCGATGTTACGTCCTTGACATTGAGTTATATAGCGTTGCTATGACGTCCCCGTGAAGGTCTGTAGACTGTTGCACAACCATCAGAGTGAGTGAGTATGGTTTTACGCCGCTTTTAGCAATATCCCAGCAATATCACGGAGGGGGGCACCAGAAATTGGCACACATTGTACCCATGTGGGGAATCGAACCCGGGTCTTCGGCGTGATGAGCGAACGCTTTAACCACTAGGCTACCCCACCGCCCGCACAACCATCAGAGCTGTCTATACCAAGCTGGACCCGTGAAGATCCAGGTTAGAATTAGTCTTCAGCCACCCATGCTTGTAAAAGGCGACTATGCTTGTCGTAAAAGGCGACTAACGGGTTTCGGGTGGTCAGGCTCGCTGGCTTGGTTGACACACGTCATCGTATCCAAATTGCGTATATCGATGTCCATGCGGTTGATCACTGGATTGTCTGGTCCAGACTCGATTATTTACAGACCACCGCCATATAGCTGGAATATTGCTGAGTGCGGCGTAAAACAAGAAACCAACCAGCCTATACCAAGCTGGACGGGTCTGAACATTATAGGGTATCACGGGACATCGGGCATGTAAGTTGCCCTAACCTGTTGATTACGACTGTGCCACTAACTCACATCAACATAGGAATTGCCCGAGCTGTTAATGTATCCATTTGGTATCGATTCCTTTTATGCACCAACTGAATATGGTTGTCTTGTTGCCGTGACGTCCCTGCAGATTACGTCTTGGAGATAACATTGTGTCGGAAACTGTCTGGAAACTCCGGAGCCATCTCTGTGTACAGCATTATACCTACCGCGCGGAGCCATCTCTGTGTACAGCATTATACCTACCGCGCGAGGCCATCTCTGTGTACAGCATTATACCTACCGCGCGGAGCCATCTCTGTGTACAGCATTATACCTACCGCGCGGAGCCATCTCTGTGTACAGCATTATACCTACCGCGCGAAGACGTTGGTGTCCAGCAAGTCATGGCATTGTTTTGGCAGTTAAAACGTTTTACAAGCACGTGATAGATTAACAACCATTGTGTACTGTTCACTGTACAAACCCATTTGTCAGTTTCATGTTCCCAACACTCAAACATTCGAACTGAGCGTGCACGAACATGAACCCGCAAATAGAGGATCGCAGAAGTATACCATACATAAAACTTGAAGGTAGAGAAATGGCCTCCGGGCCCCTGATAACAGCATGAGTATCTATCTACGCAAATCCTAACACCATCCAGTCAGTCAGTCAGTCAGTCATAACCCGGACTCGTTCAGGTACACGATTTCAGTGATCGTATTGAGTGAGTGAGTTTAGTTTTACGCCGCACTTCAGCTATTCGAGCTATATGACGGCGGTCTGTAAATAATCGAATCTGGACCAGACAATCCAGGGATCAACAGCTGGTACCCATGGGGATGCCTACATCTTGTTTAAATGCATTTCTGCGTGTGCGTATGTGCATGTCTGTATGTGTGTGCACGTGTGCATGTAAACATGTATGCCTATTTGCCTGTGCGGTGTGTCTGTATGTGTGTGCACGTGTGCATGTAAACATGTATGCCTATTTGCCTGTGCGGGTGTCTGTATGTGTGTGCACGTGTGCATGTAAACATGTATGCCTATTTGCCTGTGCGGTGTGTCTGTATGTGTGTGCACGTGTGCATGTAAACATGTATGCCTATTTGCCTGTGCGGTGTGTCTGTATGTGTGTGCACGTGTGCATGTAAACATGTATGCCTATTTGCCTGTGCGGTGTGTCTGTATGTGTGTGTGTATCATGTATGTGTGTGTCTGTATGTGTGTGCACGTGTGCATGTACATGTATGCCTATTTGCCTGTGCGGTGTGTCTGTATGTGTGTGCACGTGTGCATGTACATGCCTATTTGCCTGTGCGGTGTGTCCATGTGCATCTCTGTGTATGTGTTGGGTGTTCCTCCGAAGAACTATAACATGAACAGAAAGTGGACAATGACTATTCTGATGCAGTTAATAATGAATATATCTGGGGAAAGTATTATACAAGAGGTGTATAAAGTGTCAGATGTTTGCGCCTATTTTGGTTGATGCAAAATGACCACACATTTTGATCTGGTAATATTCGGCGATGACGTTTAATAAATGTTAATATGTAAGTAATTATATAATTATATCTTTTAGCGTTTTCTCAAGTGAGAAGATAAAACCAATTTACAACAGGACACCATGCACGTATACTTTATGGACGCATACATGTAGTCAGTAGTACTTTAATGTTCACTTCCAAACTTACATGTTTATCAGTTACATGGCGCATATGGCGCAAATTAATCAAATATTCCCATACATATAAAGTCATAATGTTTATTATGTTGACGTAATATGAACAGAATCGTTATTTCATGACCTTTTGAAAGTACTTTGCACACTAATCGTTCATCGGAAATAAAACCTACACAATAAACAGGTCAGACACATGTGACTGACAATGTGCACTCGGAACTACTCGGGTGAGTCCGTAGTGAATGGGTCTATTGATCGTTTATTGACGTCTCCGCACAGTATTGATCAATCTGAATAGACGAACAAGCGGTGTAGTCGCGCTGTTTATGTTTAGCGTACTGTCGTCACGCTACGCTGTAACTGAAGAGGGCCAGTGCTGTTAGCCTAGGCGGTGGGATCTGATATCCAAACGTTTATCTGTGAGGTGTACAAGGTAGGTATGGTTAGTTTGGATGTACGTTATCTAATCACGTGACGGGAGAAACACAGGGTTGTCAAAGGCGGATCCAGGAATTTTCAAAGGGGTGGGGTTTGGGGTGGAGCTTGGGGTGGTGTGGTTTTCCCCCTGGATCCGCCAGTGGGTGTTGTAATCATTTAGCCACTTTAAGATGAGATATATACAGACAATTGATCTCGAGCGTGTCGAGTCAAGATTCGTATATTTGAATGTTGTGTTTTATGGGGCGATATTTTACGACATACCACTCGCCGGTATGTCCCAGGCGATTTCTCCCTTCCTCACGAACTTCAATGACACCAACAATATAAGACAGTGATGACAAGGTCGATATTGACGATATACACCCTGACAACATAACGATGACATATTGCCCAAGAAGACGTTTGATTCACACCTTCTCTCACAATTCTCGCAATAAACTAAACTGCGCGTTGAAACGTTCAGTGATCGAAGGGAGATAACTTCAAATGATTTGATACTGATTTACAATCAGATAATCAATGGTGTAGTTCACATGCGCTCCTTGCCAGGCTCGAGTGAATTGTGCGACATTTTTCATTATTGACGGAATATAACAAATTTAAGATATAGGAAACATAACTCACCCGTTAAAATCCAAATATTCAATAGACCAGACTGGACGCGTGAAGTTTAGTGTGAGTGTGTGTGTTTGTGTGTTAACTGTTTGATCCGATTAAATTAGGGCACTTTCTGCATAAATTATCAGAGCGATCTAAAAATTGACTTATGCTACCTGTATACGTAGTTGTAATGCTTGGCCCATTAAGTCATTATGTAAAACACCCCAGACCCTTCTGTCGAATCACTGTTTACCCACTTTAGAAAAGTGGGTGAGTGAATATGGTTTTATGCCGCTTTACACATTGTACGCATGTGGGGATTCGAACCCGGGCCTTCGGTGTAACGAGCGAACGCTTTAACCACGAGGCTGCTCCCACGGCCCACTGTGGAAAAGAGGCTACACTAATAATTCTAAACACGTGGTCCTCAGATATGCCATGTTAGCCAAACATGACGCATAGAAGTGGTGGTAGGGTAGCCTAGTGGTTAAAGCGTTCGCTCGTCACGCCGAAGACCCGGGTTATATTCCCTACATGGGTACAATGTGTGAAGCCCATTTCTGGTGTCCCCCGTCGTGATATTGCCGGAATAATGCTAAAAACAGCGTAAAACTAAACTCACTCACTCATGTATTGAAACTGGTGCAATGTGCTATTGACTGTCTTCACTTTCGTCCTTTACTGAAGTCAAATCTGACCTAGAGACCTATCCGTTACTTAATTACTCATTAGTTGCATGATCCTTCAGCATGTTATGGCCTTACTACTTTATTGTTTCGTAGATGCAATTACAAAAGTTGGTCGATCAAGGTTAAGACATTCAAGGCCTCAGAATCAGATATGACCCATCGGTGACAAAATGTTGTCTGGTCCCGCTCCCTCGTGTCAACTGTTTTTCAGGTGCACAATTGGCTAGCCTCTGCGTGTGTTTATGACGAGTGCCACAGTTGGGCCGGATACGCTCACCTTCTCGTGAACACCTGGTGTCATCACTATTTCGATAGTGATTCATAAATACGGGCTCTGTCATCATCTGTCTCGTGATTTGGTAGAGATTTCCTTTAGATGTGGATAGGGTCTTGTTTGTTTTTTATGCTTCTATGTATAAGTCAGTATGACAATCTACGTTCTATTATAAGTCAGTATGACAATCTACGTTCCATTATAAGTCAGTATGACAATCTACGTTCCATTGTAAGTCAGTATGACAATCTACGTTTTATTATAAGTCAGTATGACAATCTACGTTCCATTATAAGTCAGTATGACAATCTACGTTCCATTATAAGTCAGTATGACAATCTACGTTCCATTATAAGTAATGAAAAGTACAAGTGTGTTTTGATCGTTTAACAAAACACTTGGTGATATTCTAGATACATCACACGGTATATAAATACTCAAGTCTAGACCACACAATCCAGTGACTGACTTAATGAATATGTATCTCCCACGTCTGACACCATGACAACAAAAGTTAACATGACAACAAGCGCTAGAACCTACAGTTTCTTTAACAATAAAGATAGTGCATATTTATAATGCGTACATGTCCACGCTCGTAAGCATGTAAGGCGCTAACACATTATCACCCCGGATAACCCAAGCTGCCTGCGCATAAGGAAATTGCGTGGGATCAGTTACAAGTTATATACTGGTTTACAGATGTGTACGTGGTCGACATTTCAATCATGTAATTTGTGTTATTTAATGCAGGTTGTAAGACATGTTTACACGCAAAAAGAAGGCGGCGTCAAACCCTAAAGAGACGAAGAAACACAAGGGAGAGACGCTGTCTGACGGTAAAGGCACGAATACGCACAACGGAGCGACACCAAATGACGTCACAGATATGAAGACGCACAACAGAGAGACGTTGGCTGACGTTAAGGGCACGAAGACGCACAACAGAGAGACGTTGTCTCACAGAAGAGGAACAGAGACGGCCGAGGAGAAGCTGGCTCGCGCTGCACGGATCAAGGAACACAATGAGGAGACGCTAGCTAAAGCCACTCCGGGAGACATGCTGAAGTTTGACCGTGGAATCTACTGTCACTGGGCACTGTACATAGGTAGGGAGCGTCCCTGTATCGTCGCGACATCTCAATAATGTCATACACGATGTAGAACATAGGCTGCTATATACACCAATTATACGTTTGGAAATCGGCAATGAAATGGCTACAAACATCATTCCTAAAGTTAACGAGCTACCTTGGTTATTAAAGTAAATATCTTAGATGGGGCCATAATGCGACAACGCGACATATTTTGACCTTGACCTTTGTTTGAATAAAAAAAAATATTTGTCACAGCGCGACAATGCGACAAATGGCCGAAATGTCACGTTGTCGCATTGCTGCACTTTGGTTAATTGTGCTTAGTTTTGTGAGGGCGACAACGCGACAATGTCCCTTCCAGGAATCCATAATAACCCCATATGACAGACTAGGGGATATATTATTGGCGGTCAGGTTTGGTCACGTTGTTCATTGTCACCGTGCCCTTCGTTGGACGTTGCTCTTAATATCAACCACCGGATAAGTACTGGAGCCTATTAAAATTGGATGAATATTTCTGGGTACATTGGCCTGGGTAGTAAATCACCGAAAGCGTCTGTGATATAGTAAACTATCTGATATGAAGTACAGACTTGGTCAATGTGGATTTGAGTTTGAAAGGTGCTTTGCAGCAAGAACATTGACAGCGACCATTTTATCTGCAAGACGTCAGTACAGTCAATTACAGCTGTCCCGAAGAAATAGCTGGGTCCCTGCCTATTCCATTTTCTTGTGTCAAACCTGATAATTCGAAGAATTTACGTAGATCCATTCAACTTCGACACAACAGCGTTAAATGTATTTTTGTGGAACATAAAGGTTTACCCTTATTAATATTATAAATGATTATTAGATTTATTTTTCCTCTATTTATTACCTACGAGAGCGAACATATCGGGGTTCATATTTTTCATACGATGCCCTATAGGGCAAAAAATCACATTGTCATGATGACGTGACGTCATATACAATGCTATGACGTCACGTTTCTTCTGTAACGTTGCATTCTACATGCGTCGACGGCGGGTAGTCAGCCTATGTTTGAAAGTAGATTTGGGTTTATTTTCCTCAATTTGATGACTTTGGTAATAAACAGAATATTATATTCGTGCCGATGTCATACTATTTGTATGACACTCGTGCCTAAATATCGGTATATCCCTCGCTCTCGCTCGGTAAATACCAACATTTAGGCACTTGTGTCGTAAACATAGTATGACATCGGCACGAATATAATATCCTCTATTTATTCATATCTTTCGCGATTTTCTGTTGCCTTTCTTGTTTAAAACAAAGAAGAGGAGAGTTACCTGTGCTGTGAGACACTGGCCTGCCTTGTCCCAACCCGATCGTTTGCTTGCCTTCCTGTTACAGCGAGAACATTGTTCACTGGGGCAATCATTCAGCCATTTTGTTTGACCTTTGAAGGTGAAGGTCGTGTCATTCACCTTGCGGGAAGCGAAGGAGACATGAACGACAACGTCAGTGACGTCAAGGTCCGAGAGGACGGCTTCTGGAAGGTTGCTGAAGGTGATATGGTTGACGTCAGCAACGACAAAGACGACAGATGGAAGTAAGTCCATGTCCCCTTATATACAGTTGTAGACATTTAGATCTGTCAATGAAGGCTTCCTCGTGTGTCTGCAAACCCGTGAAGATCGGGTTAGAATTTGTCTTTAGGAGACCATACTTGAAAGAGGCGACTAACGGGATCGGGTAGTCGTCTTGCTGACTTGGTTGACACAAGTTCTCGTATCCAAATCCGTAGATCAATGTTGATTTTGTTGATCACTGGATTGTCCGATCCACACTCGATTGTTTACAGACTGCCACCATATTGCTGGAATATTGCTGAGTGCGGCGTCAAGCAACACCGAACCTACCAACCAATCATTACTTACAAGCAACATTGCTGAATACCCCCATAGCATAAACCAACATTCACCCAGGACAACAAACCTTTATCATGTTTGGCTTCATGATTCTTTACTTTTCTGGTTCTAGTGTCAACAAATGAACAAACAAAAACATCACATGTCAACATTAGGCGGTGCGACCGACGATCAGGGTTAAATACATGTATGTCTGTAAATGTGAGCTTGAGTCACTCACTGGCAATGCATTTAACGACAATAGAATATAGTGACGTGTCTTCAGTAAGCGAACACTAAATCCGGCGAGCCTGTCCTACAGTCAACTCCTTTCTCCTATTTTTCACCAATATATTTCACCCATCTTTTTCATCATTCTTCCGTTCTCAGTTATTCTTCTCCAACATTGTCATTGAGCAATATTGCCATTGAGCAATATCTTTTGGAAATAGGGGCTCTATAAATCAATTATTATTATTAATATTCCACTTCTTCTCTTTGTATTCCCCATATCTTCTTCATTAATCTTTTTTCCTTTTCTTTGCTTTATACATTTTTCTTACCTTCTCTTGACCTAAATCGGAGCCGAGGGGTAGCCTAGTGGTTAAAGCGTTCGCTCGTCACGCCGAAGACGTGTACAATGTGTGAAGCCCATGTCTGGTGTCCTCCGCCGTGTTATCTATTGAATATTGATAAAACCACTCACTCACTCTGAATGTCTCCTTTTACAGTCCTTACCCCCCTGACGAAATCGTGGAGAGGGCCAACTCGAGGCTTGGCCGGGCCGGCTACAATCTGGTCCTGTACAACTGCGAACACTTTACCTCTTGGTGCCGGTATGGGAAGAGCCAGAGCGATCAGGTAATTGTCATAGTAACAGGTTACATCGCCATCAGGATAAAATCTCCAGTGAGTGAGTGAGTTTAGGTTTGCGCCGCACTCAGCAATATTCCAGCTTTATGGCGGCGGTCTGAAAATATTCGAGACTGGACCAGACAATCCAGTGATCAATAGCATCGATCTACGAAATTGGGATACGATGATATGTGTCAACCAAGTCAGCGAGCCTGACCCCTGATCCCATTAATCACCTCTTATGACAATCATGGGTTACTGATGATCAATTCTAATCCGGATCTTCACGGGAAAAAATTCTAGTGTTAAGTAATCTGGGTTAGAATTGATCTTCAGGAACCCCGGGTCCCCGGGTGTCGTAGGAGGCGAAGCACCTGTTTCCACGCACTTGTGCGTGCTCAAAGCGCTAACACATTATTACCCTGGACAACCCAAGCTGCCAGTCAGGCGCTAGAAGGTCAAATGACTTATCCCACCGGGTACCCATTCACTGCAGGGTGAACAGAGGCAATTCATGAACAAAACTCACTTGCCTAAGGTGAGACCTCATGTGTCACATGTGCTTCGTTGTGGGGCAGGACTGAAGTCCTAGAAACTCTCAGGGGTCAAGCTGCCAAGCACGGTCACCCATCCAAGGACTGTCCGCGCCCGACGCTGCTTAACTTCAACTGCTATGTGAATTGAGCTCCATGCACAGGACCACCCACCACCTGGTTGATGTCAATGTATCCCGATTCCGTAGATCGATACAATTGAGTTTTACGTACTTGATTGGTTTTGCAGATCACAATTTATTCCAAACGTCCAACTGTAATATTTGTTATGTATTTGTAAAGCTTTGTGTCAGCAGTCGTATACAAAGACTGAAGAAGCATCACAATCAAACAATGATGATGCCAAGGGCTCCTGAGGTCAGCGTAACCTGCTTCACCAGTTGTATCAGTCATAAACACATGCAAGGGCCAGTCAATTGTTCAATGAAAAGTGGAAATAGGGGACCACAGCTGTCACTTATGCGTCAAGTTTGGAAAGGTCCTCCACATGTGTTCTGTTTTAATCACTCACCACACTCCTTTACCTGAAGATGCTGTTGTTGATGTCGCTGGTGTTGTTGTTCATGTTGCTGATAATGTTGTTGTTGATGATGTTGACGTTGTTGATGATGTTGATGTTGTTGTTGATGTTGACGTCTCGGCACAGGTTGACCGAGTCGCTGCTGCTGGGTCAGAACTGTTCGGAGGAGGAGTGATGCAGATATATGACATCTTTAAAGGTTTGGTGAACCCAAGCTAGCGTGGAGGCTGAGTGTATTATGATGTACAACTGACGACGAGGTAGTGTTTCATTCGAGACCAACTCGTGTTATTCCGGACGAGCCGTCTTCTTGGAGGTTACGGAAAGGGGCGAGTGGTGACGAATGTCTTTGTGACTGTGATGAATCCACGGATGAACTGTTTTCGTTTGCAATATTGTGACCATTGCAGTGACTGTGGATATTCTTTTAACATTTTATGTACAAAATCGCTGATCCCCCTAGTTCATATGTACAAAATTGATGCCCCCACCCTCCTTCCTAGAACAAAATGGATGACACCCCTTAAAATCATCATCTCACTCCCCCCGACCTGTGGCCCCTGCCTCTCTCCTCTCTCTCTCTCTCCTCTCTCTCTCTCTCTCTCTCTCTCTCTCTCTCTCTCTCTCTCTCTCTCTCTCTCTCTCTCTCTCTCTCTTTCTCTCCCGCTCTAACTGTAATAAAGACGATTTATCTATATGATCTCTATATATTGTTGTCCTTCCTTACTGCTCCAACTGCTAAATACCTTACTTACTTACTACTGACCACAAAACGACTGCAGGTCATAACCAGTGGAATATTTGTCAGGTAACAGATGGACTTTCTAACATTGCTATACAAATTTGTAAATGGTGGCTTTGTGTTCTATTTCACATACACTAACAGTATTTACTTACTTTACATGAGAAGGAAAATACGGTTATAACGAACAGGCTTGTAACGAACTGACAGATATGACAAACTGATATAAAGAACTGACAGATATAAATACATGGTGGATATTAATAAATGACGGATATAACGAACTGACATATAAAGAACTGACAGATATGACAAACTGATATAAAGAACTGACAGATATAAAGAAATGGCGGATATAAATAAATGACGGATATAACGAACTGACAGATATAACGGACTGACAGATATAAAGAACGGACAGATATAAGAATGACAGATATAAAGAACGAACTGACGGATGTAACGAACTGACAGATATAAAGAACGGACAGATATAAGAATGACAGATATAAAGAACGAACTGACGGATGTAACGAACTGACAGATATAAAGAACGGACAGATATAAGAATGACAGATATAAAGAACGAACTGACGGATGTAACGAACTGACAGATATGAAGAACGGACAGA
Source organism: Haliotis rubra (assembly GCF_003918875.1). NCBI lineage: Eukaryota > Metazoa > Mollusca > Gastropoda > Lepetellida > Haliotidae > Haliotis > Haliotis rubra. The sequence goes on from NW_025765933.1 coordinate 54,992, forward strand.
TATAAAGAACGGACATATAAAGAATGACAGATATAAAAAACTGACGGATGTAACGAACTGACAGATATAAAGAACGGACAGATATAAGAATGACAGATATAAAGAACGAACTGACGGATATAACGAACTGACAGATATGAAGGACTGACAGATATAATGCAATGGCGGATATAAAGAATTGACGGATATAATGACCTGACGGATATAACGAACTGGTATATTCGTCCCGGACACTTGTATACTTTAGTCGAAAAATCCATTTCAATTCGTAATAACGGTAGTTTAGTTATTGTATAGGCAGACATTAGAAGTAATTTCCTACAGTGAATTATATTATGTAACATGACCGAATAAAAGTGATTCCCACTTTATGTGTTTCCGTGGCCAAATCTCAGCAGTGTGGATTTTACACTAAGGATGTTTGGGAAATTCAGTAACTATCTTCCTCCTTCGGGAGGTTGAGAGGAAGTTCCGAACGAAGGAAAACGATCAGTGAGATGGGGAGGCGGCTGGTGCCCTTGGTGACGAACACAACAGAAATAGGTTGAAATTTTGGTTGAATGTTGAGATCAAAATTATTTATTTCAATCAAACTATTTTGAACATTGTCGCTTGCTCACTCACTCACTTACAGGGCCACCTACTCACTCACTCACTTACAGGGCCACCTACTCACTCACTCACTTACAGAGCCACCTACTCACTCACAGGTCCACCTACTCACTCACTCACTTACAGGGCCACCTACTCACTCACTTACAGGGCCACCTACTCACTCACTCACTTACAGGGCCAACCACTCACTCACTTACAGGGCCACCTACTCACTCACTCACTTACAGGTCCACCTACTCACTCACTTACAGGGCCGCCTACTCACTCACTTACAGGGCCACCTACTCACTCACTCACAGGGCCAACCACTCACTCACTTACAGGGCCACCTACTCACTCACTTACAGGGCCACCTACTCACTCACTCACTTACAGGGCCACCTACTCACTCACAGGGCCACCTACTCACTCACTCACTTACAGGTCCACCTACTCACTCACTTACAGGGCCACCTACTCACTCGATTACAGGGCCACCTACTCACTCACTCACTTACAGGTCCACCTACTCACTCACTCACAGGGCCACCTACTCACTCACTCACTTACAGGGCCACTTACTCACTTACAGGGCCACCTACTCACTCACTCACTTACAGGGCCACCTACTCACTCACTTCCTGAACCATCGACTCACTCACTTTTCACTCAGTCAGATACCCATTTACGGAACCAGTCACTCACTCACCAAACCACAAACGCACACATCGAACCACATACTCAGTCACTTACTCATTCACTTTCTCACTGATAAACCGGGACCACTCACAGTCTCACTCATTGACATCCCTCACAGAAGCACCCATTATCAAACTCACTCACATATTCACCTATTTACCCACTCATAGAACAACCGACTCACCCATTCACTGAACCACCGACTCACCTGTTCACTGAACCACTGTCTAACCCTCTCACAGAGCCATCGACTCACCGAGTCACTGAACTATCCACCCACCCATCACTGAACCATCGACCCACTCAGTCACTGAACCATCAACTCACCCCATCACTGAACCATCGACTCACCAAGTCACTGAACCATCCACCCATCCACTCACTGAACCATCGACTCACCCAGTTACTGAACCATCGACTAACCCATCACTGAACCATCGACTCACCCAGTTACTGAACCATCGACTCACCCATCACTGAACCATCAACTCGCCCCATCACTGAACCATCGACTCACCCAGTCACTGAACCATCGACCCACCCATCACTGAACCATCGACTCACCCCATCACTGAACCATCGACTCACCCCATCACTGAACCATCGACTCACCCCATCACTGAACCATCGACTAACCCATCACTGAACCATCGACTCACCCAGTCACTGAACCATCGACTCACCCATCACTGAACCATCGACTCACCCATCACTAAACCATCGACTCACCCAGTCACTGAACCATCGACTCACCCATCACTGAACCATCGACTCACCCAGTTACTGAACCATCGACTCACCCATCACTGAACCATCGACTCACCCAGTCACTGAACCATCGACTCACCCATCACTGAATCATCGACTCACCCATCACTAAACCAACGACCCACCCAGTCACTGAACCATCGACCCACCCATCACTGAACCATCGACTCACCCCATCACTGAACCATCGACTCACCCCATCACTGAACCATCGACTCACCCCATCACTGAACCATCGACTAACCCATCACTGAACCATCGACTCACCCAGTCACTGAATCATCGACCCACCCAGTCACTGAATCATCGACTCACCCATCACTAAACCAACGACCCACCCAGTCACTGAACCATCGACTCACCCATCACTGAACCATCGACTCACCCCATCACTGAATCATCGACTCACCCATCACTGAACCATCGACTCACCCATCACTGAACCATC